>NW_028187925.1:0-96000 GCF_964204655.1 Triturus cristatus | reverse complement strand
ATGAGAATTGTTGTTCTCCAGAATCGTCTTGTCCTTGACGTCATCCTGGCCGATAGGGGCGGAGCTTGCAGGGTCATCGGATCCAGCTGCTGCATATTCATACCAGAAAATTCGCCATCTGTATATAAAGCTATAACACGCCTTCATAAGATTGTGAGCCAGATACACGAGAATCCAGGCACTTGGACGTGGTCCGGGTGGTTTTGGAGTGTAATATCAGCCTGGGGATGGAGAGTTCTATCGTTCCTAGGTATTGGCCTTCTTATGCTCTTCAGTTGTTGTTTATGCCTGCAATGTGGACCAGCGATTTGTGGTCTGTGTGCCACATCATGCATTCCATATCAAAGTTCTCGTTCAGAATGCCGGAAGAAGAAGGAAGAAGAAATGATGCTCCATGAGCAAATCGATGGAATGATGAAGATTGATATCTCTTGAAGGGCAAGTAGGGGACAAGGAGGGAATGTGGAAATGTGGATTTTCCTGATCAGTTATGTCCCCTATCTTGGACCCCAACGGTTCTATGTGCATGTCACAAGTACATGTATGTTCCCTCCAGTTCCAGTTTCCAAAACGCAAACATATGTGCGTCCACCGTCAACATGTTCTCTGTCAGATCCGCCATCAATGGGCTGGATATTCGATTCCTAAGTATGAAAGGCCACCGACTTTATATGGCTAAGTTACTCCATTTTTACAGTTCAGGCAAGTAGGCCCGATTCTGTCCTCAAAGCCTTCCCTGCTCTCTGTCTCTGACAGCTTCAGCTTGAGCTCGCATCTGTATCCATGAACTTTGTCCTACTCCCTGTGCAGCTAACGGTGCCTGCCTCGGCCAGTTTTGCCTGCCTGCCAAGAAGCTGTATTTCACCTTCGAATTATCTACTTTGCTCTTCAGCCGATGCATTCCTGTCTAGTGATTTAGGTAAACATTTCCTTTAGCTCACAAGCAAAGGACTCGGCCTTTCCGTCCTCCTGCAAGTAATTCATAGCCCTGTTGCCATGGAAAGTTTTCTGCCCCTCGCATCTCATATAGACACTTAGACGCTTGTACACGCACACACAGTCAGTATAGAATAGATTCTGTCCGAGAGTCTTTTCTTGTGGATAACATAGTTCTCTAAACATAGGATGTTAGATATGATTTGGGATTAGGTTGACTTGACCCCCCAGACTTCTCGTCTCCACATGTAGAGCTAAATGTCAAGTCCCCTTCACCCCCTAGTTGCACGTCAATCACACGTCATGCTGCTGCGCGCGCATCTATGTTAAGTATTATCTTATAGATCCACCTATGCATGATAATCAGAGCCAATCATGTTTCTTTCTGCTCCTTATTACGCCTAGTTTCGATTACGTACCACTATGTCATTTCTCTTATCAATTGTTACGCCTTTTGCATTCGTTTCATTGTAATGTATGACCTATAAAAGTTACTTCTTGTCAATAAAGTATTGTACTTCACTTCCTGAACCCTCGTGGTGACGGAACCTGAAGGCCGCCACTCGAGTCGGCCATTTTGGAATAAAGCCCATTCAGAAAATCTCTTATACCACGGATTCTGCCTCTTGTTATTCTGAGCTATTCTACTTTATTTTAGATTCCGTATGAAATTCAGTCAAGGTAAAAAGAATATTTACCACAACCTAAGCACACCCACGGTCTATGTGCTGTGCAATGTGCAAGTCGAGTTATGCAAAAGCAGTCACTTCCCTCCCCTCAGGTGCCACGTGCTGAGAGAAGAGCGAGAGAAAGCCCCGGGGAGGTGGCGGTCCCCAGGGCAGCGGGGGCTCCTGCATAGCAATAATAAATTGCCCCCAGGACCTGGTCCACCCGGGGGCTTAAGGAAAACGAAGCGCTGTAGACCGCACTTCTGTTTTTTTTATTATTTCGACCGGATTTGCGCAAAGAGCGCAAATTCGGTCGAAACTTTTTAAACAATGTTTTTTTTGGGCCTGGGGGTCCCAGTGGGACCTCCTGAGCAGGCCTAGGGGGTCAGGGTGTTTCTACCCTGCCCCCTTTTTCTTGTTTTTTATCCTTTCTTTTTAACTATTTTCTTGTGACTCGGTTCAACCGAGTCACAAGATGGCTGCCAACACTTATAGTCAGATATAGTCAGATATTGATATTTTAATTTTTTTTAATTTCGCAGGAATTACTGAACGGATTAAACCTTTTTAAAAAAAAAGGTTGCTTTCTGAACCAAGAACTAACTTTTTACCAAATTTGGTGTAATTCCGTTCAGCAGTTCGGGCTATAGCCTGTTCCAAAATTCCTATGGAAATTAACATGGTGAAAACGTGTTTTGAGACCCCCCCCCTTTTTTTGCTTGGCCCCCGCTTGAAGAATCATGCAGAAACTTTCAAGACAGGAACTGACCGGACCGCCCCATTAGTTTTACAATTTTTGCGAGGTTTCGTCAACCGGAGTCAAAGATATTGGCAAAAGAAACAAGCATTTGCAATGCAATAGGTCTCGCATTTACGCGAGTTTGACCTATTGGCATTAGAAATGACAATGCCTTTTATTTATGTTTTGGTTTTTAAAACATAAATAAAAGGCATCGTAATTTTCTGCCAGTGAACGAGACAGCTGATGTGAGCTAAGGACGCGAGTCAGTGATCTCCAGCGAGGAACTGAAAGAGGCGGAGGCAGGAAGGGCAGGAGCAAAGTCAGTGATCACCATCGATGAACTAACTGATAATAAAAATTCCAGACTTAGAACCAGCATTTGAAACAATTGGTGCAAACACGGTGCAAAGTTAAAAGAGATAAAATTATAGGCCAACTGTCCAAACCTTGTGTTGGAAAACGGCGAGGATCGGGGTGTGAGTGGATGTGTTATGGAGCGGAGTGCGAATGTGGAGTGGTATTATGTGAGTTTGATTGAATTTGTTAATTTTGGAATTGTGTGACGCGTAAATGTGTGGTGTTGCGCAGATGTGTTTACTGGAATTATGTGCCATGGTGTGCAGTGGAACTATGTGCATAGTAATTATGTGGTTTTTTGTGTACTGGAATTAATTGTAGTGGGATTGTGCATTGGAAAGACTGGATGGTCTGGGGCAGGTTTATTGAAATGGCAAACCCTGCTTTGATGTGCAACTCACTGCCAGTGTACAAGGTGAAAACTATGGTGCCTGTTGGTTAAAGTAAATAAATCTCTGTTACCGCGTTGGGTACACTGGAAGAGCTGGGGCCGTGTCAGTGGCACAGGAAGTCCAGCTTAAACTGCAGCTCACTGCCATTGTAAAATACGAAAAATAAGGTGGCTTTTAAAACTAGATATGCTAGACATTTGTGTCTCCACATAGACCGCACATATGGAGGGCTGCAAAATCTTTAATCAGTCGTTGCACATAATATATCTTGTAAGGGAAATACTATATGTCTTAACACAGCTGTTTGATGCATTCATAAAACACAAACTCTTCCCAAGGCCAAGTGACACTCATGACGTGCATTGCTGACGGCAAACCAGCGGACTTTCATGTGCTAACTCTTTGAAGCTGCCTTTGCGCCTGACTAGATGTGTGTGCGTACTATCTCCAAGCCACAAATTATGAATTTTATACATTCATATCATTAGCAAATCGTGGTTCGGACAAAGTTTCTGAAAGCACAGCTGTGTGTCCTCAAGGCCTCCCTGGTTGACACAGGCACTCTTACATGCTTTCATCCTTAATGAAAGACTCAAAATTGCATTTATTCCATTTATTTATGCCCTGTTTTTAGGAACACATCCATTTCGTTTGTGTGCACAAATACATAATTTATTGTATGCGAGCACGATTTCACATCCAGAATTAAAGTGAATAGAACAGCACTGGGCAAAGCAGCTTGAAACGAAAATGTTTCTCTTCCGGGCAGACCTAGGAGAATTGAAAATAGAAAATACCCATTAAAGTGAAGCATCACTTTAACATATGGCCACTTTTTTTTCTTTTTTTTTTGCTTCTTTTATATAGCGCGAACTCGACCCGAAGGTATTGGAGCGCTGTACATGAGCACCGTATTTACAAACATATTCAGGCACGGGGAGATTAAGTGATTTGCCCAGAATCACAGGATGTGGACGCGACCTCGAGGCTCGAACCCTGTTTTCCTGCACCAAAGTCGGCAGCACAGCCGACGGACCACATCCCCCCATCCCCCCTTAGGGCGATCGACGGTGTTTAGGGCCCATTGATGGTGGAGACCTTATAGCGCCGATAAGATCTCTGCAGACCAAAGAGCCGCCAGGCTGCTTTGTTTCCGGATTGTCACTTTCATGTGCACAACACATGCTGTGGGCTTTTATCCTACGTGTCACTTCCTTTTACAACCAGGGACACCGGCTTAATTTAAGCCCCCTACAGGCATCGAGTACGGGCCTGCTTTTTTTGCAGCATGCAACAGCTTTGCGTGATACATTGTTAAACATAGTGGAAGCAGTTGGAACGAAATAGAGAGGCTGGGGGAAATAGGGGTTACAGGAGGGAGGCAGAGGGGAGAGGAGGATGGTACATTCTCAAACACAGCGCAAAATAAAAGGTGGCCAAACAAACGTTACATCCTGGATGCTCAGTATTATCTTAAACAAGTGCTTGTATTGATGTTTCACAAAGTAATAACTTTTATTTAAGTAACCTGATCCTGGAATGCAGCCCCAAGATATCCCCATAGTTGTTTATGGAAGTCAAAGCCAGCGCAGTCGCGTAGGGGTGAAGGGAGAGAGGCAGAGGGGAGAGGAGGATAGAAGGGGTGGCGGGAAAGAGAAGAGGCAGAGGGGAAAGGAGGACCAGAGATAACCTGATTTAAAAAAAGAGAGAGGCTGAGGGGAAATAGGGGTCACTGGAGAGAGGAGAGGCAGAGGGGAGAGAGGAGGATGGCAGAGAAAGTTATATTTGTAAATTTGTTGAATGTATTTGAATGTGCTGTAGAGCGTCCCGGCAGACACCGGCTTAATCTAAGCCCCCTGCAGGCTTTGTACTCCCATGTTTTCGCAACATCCAACAGATTTGCGCGATACATTGTTAAACATAGTGGAAGCAGTTGGAAAGAAAGGGAGAGGCTGGGGGAAATAGGGGTTACGGGAGAGAGGAGAGGCAGAGGGGAGAGGAGGATAGAAGGGGTGGTGTACCGGCAGACACTATTAATTTAATGGCCCTGCAGGCAATGACATTACGGCCCTGTTGGATGTTCATTGTTGTTTCAAAGTATTTTTTTTAAGATGTTGCTCAAAATTTTTTGTTGTGGAGGATGGGAGAGCAACTTTTTCACGGTGTGTGTGGAAATACAGACATATTGGAAGGTAGCGTGTTAGGAGACAATGAATGAAGATTAATCCAGGATGAAAACCAAGAAGGAGGCTAAAAAGAAAGGGAGAGGCTATGGGAAAATGGGGGTTACAGGAGAGAGGAGAGCGCAGGGTGAAGAGGAGGATAGAAGGGGTGGCGTACCGGCAGACACTATTAATTTAATGGCCCTGCAGGCAATGACATTACGGCCCTGTTGGATGTTCATTGTTGTTTCAAAGTATTTTTTTTAAGATGTTGCTCAAAATTTTTTGTTGTGGAGGATGGGAGAGGAATCTTTTCACATTGTGTGTGAAAATACAGGCATATTGGAAGGTGGCGTGTTAGGAGACAATGAATGAAGATTAATCCAGGATGAAAACCAAGAAGGAGGCTAAACAAACGTGCCTACAATGTTTATGGGAGAGAAGTTTAAACACAGTGCTAAGCGTCCCAGTAGACACCGCCCTAATTTAAGCTCCTTGCAGGTGCTAATATTACTGCCCTGATGCAAGTAAAACCCAACAGTTTCCCCCGTACGCCGCAAAAGTGCTAGAAAGCAGTTGAAAAATAAGGGGTTACGGGGAAGTGGGCAGTGTTTTATGGCGTGCACTTTTTTTTTTAGTTTGCAGACATCGGGTTAATGTAAGGCCCCTGCACTCGATGACATTATGGCCCTAGTGGATGCTTTGTGTTGTATTGAAAGCAGTAGGACACGGGTGAGGATCAAACGAAAGTAGAGAAGTGCACTGTTTTTGCAAGTGGGTGAGATGTGCTGTGTCTGCCTGCTGCAAGTAACCTGATCCTGGAATGCAGCCCCAAGATATCCCCACAGTTGTTTATGGAAGTCAAAGCCAGCGCAGTCACGTAGGGGTGAAGGGAGAGAGGCAGAGGGGAGAGGAGGATAGAAGGGGTGGCGTACCGGCAGACACTATTAATTTAATGGCCCTGCAGGCAATAACATTACGGCCCTGTTGGAGGCTCATTGTTGTTGTAAAGCATTTTTTTTTTGTTAAGATGTTGCTCAAACTTTTTTGTTGTGGAGGATGGGAGAGCAAGTTTTTCACGGTGTGTGTGGAAATACAGGCATATTGGAAGGTGGCGTGTTAGGAGACAATGAATGAAGATTAATCCAGGATGAAAACTAAGAAGGAGGCTAAAAAGAAAGGGAGAGGCTAAGGGAAAATGGGGGTTACAGGAGAGAGGATGCATGTTCTGGCATTCAGTACTGTTGCAACAGAATAAATAGTCATATGTTATATTTTAATGATACATCGCGCTTGATCGCCTCCCGGGCTGTGGGTTTTGTGAACTATGCGTTCTGATGCCAAACAGCACAGTGACAACGTGTCTTCGCTCGGACGTTCCCAGAGCAGTGTCGATAAATCCTACAAGGCGGAGCGTGGCGCGCGCGCTTGGCGGGGGCGGGGGAGCGCATTCCAGGCGGGGGAGCGGACCCTTTGAAGTAGGACGACAAACAGATTGCATGGCGGCACGATGCGCGTGATTGCCATGCAATCCGCTTTTCGGAGCACTTTTGGGAGTCCCTTACTATAGTCTCGCTTTGCGATCGCTTATGCGATAGCAAGGCGAGACCTAAAAACGCTTTCTGAACAGAAACAAGGTCCTAACTATATCTACCTATTGGTGACCGCCAGTAAGAGATATATATATATATATATAGCTTTGAACAAAAATGCCGTAACCGCTGTACTCCAAAGCAATGCCCGGGGGAGTATCAGCAAAATGGAGACGCTTCTCCGTATTTAAAGATTCCAGCAATCCCCTTCCAAAGAATGGGTGTCGACACTTGTGTTCGCATCTGTTCTTTGGAAGGGATTGTTTGAAAATGAGAAAAAAAATATATATACACATTTACTAAAAAAAAAAAAAACAGGTTTCAGGCACGTTATAGTTAGGAATTAGCATTTAAAAAACTTTAGAAATTCACTGAAAAAAACCATAGGTTTCAGGGCTGTTATAGTTAACTGGACGTTTCACTCCTACAAAACCGATGAAATTCCTCTGTTATAGTTAGTTCTGCTAACTATAACTCATGCACCCGCAATCCACTGCTGATGATGTCACATATTATGTCATTGATGACATGGTCAGTGACATCACTGATTACATCATCCAGTGAATGTGGTTTGGTTCGTTATTTAAATATGTATTATATATATAGCAATCTGCATTGAAGAATGAGTGGATATATATATAAATATCTGGATGGAGGATTTAGTAGCAGTGTGATTGCCCGTTTACTTGACTAATTTATAGTGTCTCACTAAATATATTGGATAGTGACTAAACTGTGTGAATATCTGTATCACTTTGTCAGTTGTTGTGTAAACTGCTGCACCAGTTGGTTACTAGCTACGTGAAAGTCTATATTATTTATTGATTAGTTAACTGAGTATTTGTATGGGAGAGTGAATGTGTGTGTGGTTTGGTGGGGGGGTGTGACTGCCCAAAGATGTGTGAATAGTTGATTCAGTAGGTATATGAGGTTAAGACTGCATGTTATAACAGTTGTTTGGGTGAGTGAATATCTTTATGGGTGTGGAGATGAGCAAATATATCTCGCAATGGTACAGGTACAACAAACCAGAAAAATAAAAGGCAGTGTATGCGACAGTTGTTGTATATAAATAAGTATACATAAAACTCAGTGATTGTATGAGTGACTGTATGGATAACTGTATACTTGTAATAGTGATTTTATAACACACTAAGTATGAGTTACTATCTATATCATGGGTACTCACAAACTTTCTCTTGGGGGCCAAATTTACAGTGTGGTTTGTGGCCAAGGGCCGCCCCTTGGGGGCGGGGTCATTGGGGGAGGGGCGGGGCTAGAGCACCAAAAAACCCAGTGACCATGAGGTGGAACACAGGTCCCTGCAGCGGACGCCTTCGTCCACTGAGCCACCGGACCCGGCATACACATATCTCTCTCTCTCCCCTCTCTATCTCCCTCCCTCCCTCCTCCGTCTCACTCCCTCCTCCGTCTCCCTCCCTCTCCCTCCATCTCCCTCCCTCTCCCTCACTCTCCCTCCCTCCTCCGTCTCCCTTCCTCCTCCGTCTCCCTCCCTCCTCCATCTCCCTCCCTCTCTCCTTCTATCTGTCTCTCTCCCTCTCCCTCTCTCTCCGTCTCCCCCTCTGTCTCCCTCCCTCTCTGTCTCCCTCCCTCTCCCTCTCCCACTCCCTCCCTCTCCTTCCCTCTCCGTCTCCCTCCGTCCTCCATCTCCCTCCGTCCTCTGTCTCCCTCCCTCTCTCCCTCTCTCTCCCCCTGTCATGGTTCCGCGAGCCGCCCGCCACTCGAGGAGGAAGGTTAGCGGTCTAGTTCTTGCGGGACGACAACGGAAGGCCGAAAGACTCACTTCCGGTTGGTCGCGCATAATAGCCGGGAACTCTGGCTACTGACCGCTTTGAATTCAGGTCATCGCCACGGATGGAGAGACGCCACTCCGGAGAAGACGAGTAACCGCCGACGGAAGGACGCGGCTGCGGACAACAAACGGTACAGGTACTGTCTTCAACCAAAGGCGCTTCAAGGATAGGAGAACGGCGGTCCTTGCCGTCTCAGCCCGTAACGCATTGCTTTCCACCGGCACACCAGAAAGAGTGCAGTGGAACGGGGGTTCTTACCCTCTTTATTATTTGCGCAGGAGCGCTGGTTTTTGTTCACCTAATTTTGGTTCCTACTCTGACCTAGCTGGATCGGGCATGTTATAATTTGCGCAGGAGCGCTGGTTTTTGTTCACATAATTTTGGTTCCTACTCTGACCTAGCTGGATTGGGCATGTTATAATTTGCGCAGGAGTGCTGGTTTTTGTTTCTCTTGATTTTGAACAGACAGCGGAGGCCAGTTACTCGCACGCCCTCACACCAGGTAAACCAGGGTCTCATAAGCACGACACGGAAAGGAGGAAGGAGAAGGAACGGGCAGAACGCTAATAGTGTTCCCTTCTTTCCCTCACAGCGTGTGTCCAGCGCCATCTAGACCTTGCGCCTATCTGGCTTCTACCCCGGGTACCCCCTTCTCCTAGACGGAGTTACACCTTGACTAGGGCAAGGTGGGGAACGGGGTGGTGGTTCTTGTCGCCTCTGCAGGAACATCCCACCCAGCAGACGGTAAGTCGTGGGGGGAACTCTGACAGAATTCGAAGCCCACGCAATACCTCCTGCCCGGGCGACATGGGTGACCCTGAGATCACGCTTCAAGACATCGCAGCCATCCTGACGACTATGCAAGCGGAAAACCGCAGTCTACGGCAGGACATCACCGCCTTGCAGGCGCAAGTGGCTGATCCCGGCACCGGACCTTGGGGACAGTACCCCACGTCTAGAGTGCTGCGAGAAGGCCTGTTAAGACCCGCCACGTTTCAACCCGGTGGGTCTCCCTCTGCTCCATCGCACGACACCTCCATCCAGGTGATAGCCCCGCATACCGTACAACTGGCCCTTCCTGAGCGCTTTTCTGGTGATAGCACGAAGTACAGCGTTTTCATGCACCAGTGCCAGTTGCATTTCATGGCCCGTGCTACCGCCTTCCCTGACGATGCTTCTAAGGTTGCCTTTATCCTCTCCTATATGGGAGGCGATGCATCGCTGTGGTCCATACCTTTGGTAGAGAATGATGACCCGGTGTTGTACAACTTACCTGCCTTCAGAGACACCATACGACGGATGTTCGGCCACCACACCTTTGTACAAGCTGCGGATAACGAACTCCTCGGACTAAAACAGGGGACCGCGGACTTGCTACACTATGTTACCACCTTCAACAGACTGGTAATAGACGCCCAATGGCCAGAGTCCAAGAAGGTATCGGTGTTCTATAGGGGTTTGCGGGACGACATGAAGGATCTCCTGTCCCAGATCCCGGACCCGCCAGACGACATCGGCTCGTTTATCGATTTGGTAGTGAAATTGAACTTCAGGCTACAGGAACGAAAGACAGATCGACACAGAGGCGGGGACCCCCGAGTACTGCCACAAAGGGAGAAGAACACCAACGAGGCGGTATACAACCCTGATACACCAGAACCGATGCAGATCGGAGGGATTCGGGGAGCCCTGACCAAGGAGGAACGTGAGAAGAGACGGCGACAGAACCAATGCCTGTATTGCGGCAAAAGCGGTCACTTCGTACGGGAGTGCCCTGTGAAACCCTCAAAACCAAGGCCAAAGAGACCCTTTGCACTTCCGATTTCCAGAGGAGACTGGTCGGGAAACGAAGAAACCCAGTAAACGGAGGGGGTCCGGTTACTGGGTGCGTCATCCATCAGGATACCAACCCCAGGTAACGGCGTCGGTTGCCGTCATTTCGGAATAGAAGTCACCCTACAAACACGATCAGGCCACGGATGGCAGGTGACAGCCCTTATCGATTCTGGAGCTACAGGCAATTTTATCGATAACCAGTACATGGCTAGCCTAGGGATGACAGGGGTACCAAAGAAGACGCCGGAGGCTGTGAAAGCTGTGGACGGGACGGATCTCACCTCAGGGCTCATCCGTTTCCAAACCGAACTTCGAGATGTCGTTCCAGAACAGCCACACAGAATCCATTACCTTTGATGCCATCGACGCACCGCAATTCCGCCTGATACTGGGTCTTCCATGGTTGGCGGCCCATAACCCACGGATCGACTGGGTGTCCAGGTTGGTGCACTTGGATTCGGAGGGTTGTCTGTCTCACTGTTACCTCCGGTCGTGTACTCCCGGCTCATCAGGTATACAAGCTCACGTGTTGCCCCTTACCAATACGGTCTTATCCGTACATGGAACGATACCTGAGGCGTACTTGGACCTAGCCGCGTTGTTCGACAAGAAAGGGGCAAACACCTTACCCCCGCATCGCAGCTTCGATTGCAGAATAGACTTGATTCCTGGCTCGAAGCTGCCCTGTAGTCGCATCTACTCGCTCACGGAAAAGGAAAACGAACACCTTCGTATGTATCTGGACGAGTACTTACGCAATGGGTTCATCCGCCACTCAAAATCGCCGGTGTCGCCTCCCCCCTTTTTCGTGGCAAAGAAGGAAGGAGACTTGAGAACGTGCATCGACTTTAGAGCGATGAATGCCATCACGGTAAAAAACAGGTACCCGTTGCCTCTGATCACGAACCTGCTGGAGCAAGTGAAAAACGCCAGCATTTACACCAAGCTGGACCTCCGGGGGGCGTACCATCTCGTCAGAGTCCGAAAGGGAGATGAATGGAAGACCGCATTTCGGACCAAATACGGCTTATACGAATACCAGGTCATGCCTTTCGGACTCTGCAACGCCCCGGCGGCTTTCCAGTACTTTATCGACGAGGTACTGAGGGACTTCATCGACCGGTTCTGCGTCGTCTATATCGACAACATTTTGATATTTTCCACTACCCGAGAGGAACACATCCAACACGTACGCTCCGTTTTACAACAACTACTACACCATGGGTTGTACGTCAAGTTAGAAAAGAGCGTCTTCCACACCACAGCCGTTGAGTTCCTAGGACACGTCATCACCCCAGAGGGGGTTACCATGGATACAAAGAAAACGGCAGCGATTCAACAATGGCCATCCCCTACGTCGGTGAAACAGGTACAACGGTTCCTAGGGTTAGCGAATTATTATCGGCGCTTTATCGAGGGGTTTTCGAGGATTGTCACTCCCATCACTCGTCTTCTGCGCAAAGGAGTCCGCTTTGAATGGAATCACGACGCAGAACAAGCCTTCCGAGCCTTGAAGACTCGGTTCTCTACGGCCCCCATCCTGCTACATCCGAACCCAGAACGGCCGTTCGTAGTGGAATCCGACGCCTCCCAAGACGCCCTGGGTGGGGTGCTGTCCCAAAGAGATACCAAGACGGGCTTGCTGCACCCTGTGGCGTTCTACTCAAGGAAACTCCAGCCGGCAGAGCGGAACTACACGGTTTCCGACCGTGAATTACTAGCCATAAAGGCCGCCTTCGAGGAATGGCGCCACCACCTCAAGGACGCGAGACATCCCATAACCATATTCACGGACCACAGGAACCTCCAGTTCCTCCATTCAGCGAGGGCCCTGACCGCTCGGCAGCTACGGTGGACCTTGTTCTTTAACGAGTATGAGTTTCACATCACCTACCGACCTGGTAAAAACAACGCCAAAGCGGATGCCCTGTCACGACTCACAGAATCCGAAGAAACCATGCCTGCTGACGTTCCTACCCCGATCATCCCGAACCGTTGTTTTCTGGGACTAGTCCTGTCTTCGGGTTTCTTATCCCAGCTGCGCGACGACCTACAACAGAAGGCCGCCTCGTCATGGATAGGGGAGCATAAAGGGCTCACCGCTACAGATGGGTTTCTCTACCAGGGGGACCGGTACTTCCTGCCTCTACCGAACCTCCAACAACGAGCCTTGTACATGTGCCATGACCACCCTCTGGCCATTCACCCTGGCCGTCAGAAGACGAAGGACTTGCTGTCACGACATTTCTGGTGGCCCACCCTAGACACTGATGTACACGCCTATATCGCACGGTGTGCCGTCTGCGCTCAGGGAAAAGGTTCATCTCAAACCTCGGTGGGGTTGTTGCAACCTACTCCTGTGCCTCCGTACCCTTGGCATACCATATCCATGGACTTTGTGGTGGAACTACCCAGAACAAAGACAGGATTCACCACCATCCTCACCATCGTGGACCATCTCTCCAAGATGGCCCATTTCGTCCCGTTGGAGAAACTACCCTCGGCGGCTGCCTTGGCTGGGATTGTCCTACGCAACGTGATACGTTTACATGGCATTCCGTCGGTGGTGATCACGGATAGGGGCTCCCAGTTTGTGTCCAAGTTTTGGAATGAGGTGCGTCGCATCCTGCACATGGAAGTGCGCTTATCCACGGCGTACCACCCGCAAATTGATGGCCAGGCCGAGAGGACCAACCAGACCATGGAGCAGTACCTCCAATGTTTACTCCTGTCCGTGGAGGACGATTGGTCTGAAGTCCTTTGGCTGGTGGAATTCGCCTATAATAACAGCAGACATTCCGCAATCGGCATGTCCCCGTTCTTTTGTCTCCAGGGACGGCACCCCCGAACGGCCCCTTGGGAGGACCCTTTCACCAGTCCTTTGCCCACTGTTCAGGCGTATCATGGGTTCCTTCGCGACCTGTGGCAACAAGCCAGGTTTGAGCTGGCAAAAGCTAAAGAATCATACAAACTGTTCGCGGACCGGCACAGACGAGCCGAGCCCCAGTTCAAGGAGGGTGACAGGGTATGGGTGTCCCTACAGCACGTTAATGCTCATGGTTCCAAGAAACTGTTGCCCCAGTTTGTGGGGCCCTACGTCATTGCTAAAGTAATCAACCGTGTTGCCATGAAGGTATCACTGCCACCTCACATGAAATGCCATCCGGTTTTTCACGTTTCCCTCCTGCGGGCTACTCACCCGGAGTGTGTTACCTCCGCTCCTCCTCCTCCGGTTCTTCATGGTGACCACATCGAGTACGAGGTCCGGGCCATTCTTATGTCCCGTAGAACCCGGGGCCGGCTCTTCTACCTGGTGGACTGGAGGGGTTATGGTCCGGAGGGAAGGTCGTGGGAGCCACTGTTGCATGTCCGCCACGCCTCCCGGCTGGTTCGAGCCTTCCACTTGGGTCATCCTGGCTGTCCTCGGCCTGCCACCCCGGTGTGATCCGCCGGCTGCCGGGTGGGGGTCCTGTTTGGTGGTGGGTGCTGTCATGGTTCCGCGAGCCGCCCGCCACTCGAGGAGGAAGGTTAGCGGTCTAGTTCTTGCGGGACGACAACGGAAGGCCGAAAGACTCACTTCCGGTTGGTCGCGCATAATAGCCGGGAACTCTGGCTACTGACCGCTTTGAATTCAGGTCATCGCCACGGATGGAGAGACGCCACTCTGGAGAAGACGAGTAACCGCCGACGGAAGGACGCGGCTGCGGACAACAAACGGTACAGGTACTGTCTTCAACCAAAGGCGCTTCAAGGATAGGAGAACGGCGGTCCTTGCCATCTCAGCCCGTAACGCATTGCTTTCCACCGGCACACCAGAAAGAGTGCAGTGGAACGGGGGTTCTTACCCTCTTTATTATTTGCGCAGGAGCGCTGGTTTTTGTTCACCTAATTTTGGTTCCTACTCTGACCTAGCTGGATTGGGCATGTTATAATTTGCGCAGGAGCGCTGGTTTTTGTTCACATAATTTTGGTTCCTACTCTGACCTAGCTGGATTGGGCATGTTATAATTTGCGCAGGAGTGCTGGTTTTTGTTTCTCTTGATTTTGAACAGACAGCGGAGGCCAGTTACTCGCACGCCCTCACACCAGGTAAACCAGGGTCTCATAAGCACGACACGGAAAGGAGGAAGGAGAAGGAACGGGCAGAACGCTAATAGTGTTCCCTTCTTTCCCTCACAGCGTGTGTCCAGCGCCATCTAGACCTTGCGCCTATCTGGCTTCTACCCCGGGTACCCCCTTCTCCTAGACGGAGTTACACCTTGACTAGGGCAAGGTGGGGAACGGGGTGGTGGTTCTTGTCGCCTCTGCAGGAACATCCCACCCAGCAGACGGTAAGTCGTGGGGGGAACTCTGACACCCCCTCTCTCTCTTCTCTCTCTCCCTCCCTCTCTCCCCCTCCGTGTCTCCCTCCCTCCCTGTCTCCCTCCCTCCCTGTCTCCCTCCCTCTCTATCTCCCTCTCTCTCTCCCTCCCTCTCCGTCTCCCTCCCTCTCCGTCTCCCTCCCTCTCCGTCTCCCTCCCTCTCCGTCTCCCTCCCTCTCCGTCTCCCTTCCTCTCCCTCCCTCTCCCTCCCTCTCCGTGTGCCCCTCTCTCCGTCTCCCTCCCTCTCCCCGTCTCCCTCCCTCTCCCCGTCTCCCTCCCCCTCCCTCTCCCCGTCTCCCTCCCTCTCCCCGTCTCCCTCCCTCTCCCCGTCTCCCTCCCTCTCCCCGTCTCCCTCCCTCTCCCCGTCTCCCTCCCTCTCAGTCTCCCTCCCTCTCTCCTTCTATCTGTCTCTCTCCCTCTCCCTCCCTCTCTCCTTCTATCTGTCTCTCTCCCTCTCCGTCTCTCTCTCTCTCCGTCACCCCCTCTCTGTCTCCATCTCCCTCCGTCTCCCTCCCTCTCCCTCCGTCTCCCTCCAGCTCCCTCCATTTCCCTCCATCCTCCGTCTCCCTCCCTCATCCATCTCCCTCTGTCTCCCTCCCTCTCCCTCCCTCTCCCTCCCTCCGTCTCCCTCCCTCCTCCGTCTCCCTGTCTCTCTCCCTCTCCGTCTCCCTCTCTCTCCGTCTCCCCCTCTCTGTCTCCCTCCCTCTCTGTCTCCCTCCCTCTCTGTCTCCCTCCCTCTCTGTCTCCCTCCCTCTCTGTCTCCCTCCCTCTCTGTCTCCCTCCCTCTCCGTCTCCCTCCCTCTCCCTCCCTTTCCGTCTCCCTCCCTCTCCCTCCCTCTCCGTCTCCCTCCCTCTCCGTCTCCCCCTCTCTCCGTCTCCCCCTCTCTCCGTCTCCCTCCGTCCTCCGTCTCCCTCTGTCCTCCATCTCCCTCCCTCTCCCTCCGTCCTCCGTCTCCCTCCCTCTCTCCCTCTCTCTCCCCCTCTCTCTCTTCTCTCTCTCCCTCTCTGTCTCCCTCCCTCTCTATCTCCCTCTCTATCTCCCTCTCTATCTCCCTCTCTCTCTCCCTCCCTCTCTGTCTCCCTCCCTCTCCGTCTCCCTCCCTCTCCCTCCCTTTCCGTCTCCCTCCCTCTCCCTCCCTCTCCGTCTCCCTCCCTCTCCGTCTCCCCCTCTCTCCGTCTCCCCCTCTCTCCGTCTTCCTCTCCATCTGCCTCTCTGTCTGTCTCTGCCTCTATCTGTCTGTCCCTGTCTCTGCCTATCTGTCTCTATCTGTTCCTGTCTCTGTTTGTCTCTATCTCTATCTCTATCTGTCTCTGTCTGTTTCTGTCTCTCCCTACTGCCCTCTGTCACCCTCTGTCCCCTTACCCGACTCTCACACCCAGCTGTCCTCTTGTCATTCTTTGTCACCTCTCCCCCCCCCATCCCCCAACCCCCCTCCGCTTGTGTGGCAGCTGAGGCAGCTTCCCTTCCAGGGCACACACACAGCCCCACCCGAGTACTTCACAGGTCTTTAAGAGACCATTTGCATGATAACGAGGCTTTGCTGTATTTCACCTCTTATCGCCCCAGCAGCTCCACTCGGACTATCGCTTGAATCCCCAGGCCCCCACAGAGCAGAGTCTGTGTTTGCTAACACTGTTAAAAAAAAAAAAACACCGGTACGATGTCTGCAAGGTCCGCGGGCCGCCAAGAAAGGCTTGTCGGGCCGCTGGCAGCCCGCGGGCCGTACTATGAGTACCCGTGATCTATATGAATAAATGAAGTGGTGTTTGTTAGAAGGCGATCTCAGAGGGGCCCGGAGGGGGCCCTGACAGGCCTGAGACCAACCCTCGAGGTATCGTAGCCGGGCACTGGCGGGAGACTCCTCAGGGGAGGAATCTCGTATCTAGGATCGTACACTCGGCACCACACGACAAAGAGACACAACACCGAGAGTTCTTAAGAGCAAATCTTTATCAGATCGGAGTGGTAAGATCTTTATGATCCGCAAGGCAATATATATACAAGTGGAGCACGGGCTCACAAAGTCTTGGAGGGGGGTTAGGAGGTAGCGGGACAGTCTTTGGGGGGAATGGATCAAATGCAGGAGCGTATCCGGCGCACAGCTCACAATCCTCGAGCTGGGGGATACGCTTGTCGTCGTGGGGTCCGGCGGGACCAAGGGAGTCTGTGGGCACTGCGAGATACTCAGCAGGCTCAAGCACGAGTTCGGAGGTCTTACGATCTTCAGGGAGCCGCGAGTCACTCAGCAGGGCTCAATCACAAGTTCGGAGGTCTTACGATCTTTCAGGGAGCTGCGAGTCACTCAGCAGGGCTCAGGTAGTTCCAAGGCGAATCTGCCGGACAGTCCCAGGGCACCCCTTGTTATAGGGCGACTCCTCTTTGATGTCCGGAGTCTGTGTAGGCAGGGGTCTTGTCACCTGGGGGTCACTTGTTGGGGGTTTCCTGCCATTGTCCTTTGATCCTTTCAGGGCCGGGTCGGGTGGAGCCCCAGACACCCAGCAGGCGTGGAGCCAGCCCTCAGGGAGGCCGGCAGGTCGATCGAAACCCACCGTCCCCGGGAAGCGCAGAGGTGTGATGGAAACTGCTCCTCCCTCTCTCATCCCAAGGGGGGCGCAATGTCCTCCAGCCGGAGTGGCGCCTGTAGGCTAGGGTCGCACTGGGGCCGGGCGGCCATCTTGGTGCATGCAGTGGGCACGCGGGCCCGGGGTGGCCGAAGGAGGAAGGCCTATTGACGGGGGGAGTCCGGGTCGGGTGCGTGTGTTCTGGTGGGAAGGATCGGCTAGGCCAGGGGCTCGGGCTGGTGTGAGGTGCAGGGGTCAGGTCTGACTATGTTACGAGGGCCGGGTCCAACACGCGTCCCCCCCCAGCTGAAAGCCGGAGAGAACTACCCATCTTCTTGGGGGTTCTCTTCGCTGAGGCGGAAGAACCGGGAGAGGCCATCGGCGTTGGCGTGGTCCGTACCAGGGCGATGTTCCACGGTGAAATCCATCCCCTGGAGGGAGATTGACCACCGCAGAAGCTTGGGGTTTTCTCCTCGCATCTGCATGAGCCATCGCAAGGGGCGATGGTCGGTCTGGACCCTGAAATGGGTGCCGAACAGGTAAGGGCGTAGTTTCTTGAGGGCCCAGACTACTGCGAACGCCACGCGCTCGATGGTACTCCATCTCTGTTCCAGGGGCAACAGCCTTCGGCTGAGGAAGGCCACGGGCTGGTCCAGACCCTGGTCATTTACTTGGGAGAGGACGGCCCCGATGCCATGCTCGGAGGCATCAGTTTGTACCACAAACTCTTTGGAGTAGTCGGGGGCCTGGAGGACGGGGGCCGTACACATGGCCGTTTTCAGGGCATTGAACGCCTCTTGGCAGGCAGGGGACCACTGTATCTTCTTGGGCTGCTTCTTGGACGTGAGTCCCGTGAGGGGACCGACCAGGCTGCCGTAATTCCGGATGAATCTCCGATAGTAGCCCGTGAGGCCCAGAAAGGCTCGGACCTCTGTTTGGGTGGTGGGGGGTTCCCAGGCTAGGATGGCGTCGTTTTTGGGCTGTAGAGGGGCGACCTGCCCGCTTCCGACCTGGTGCCCCAGGTAGGTTACCGAACCTTGCCCAATCTGGCATTTGCTGGCTTTCACGGTGAGGCCCGCCTGGCGTAGGGCGGTTAGCACCCTCCGGAGGTGTTGGAGGTGCTCACTCCATTCGGAACTAAAAACTGCGATATCGTCGAGATATGCAGCGCTGAATTTTTCCAGCCCGGCCAGGACTCTATTTACCAGTCGCTGGAAGGTGGCCGGGGCATTTTTCATCCCGAAGGGCATTACGCGAAAGCGATAGTGCCCATCCGGGGTGGAGAAGGCGGACCGCTCTTTGGCTCCTTCTGTGAGCGCAATTTGCCAGTAGCCGCAGGTGAGATCGAAGGTGCTGAGGAACCGTGCAGCTCCGAGCCGGTCAATGAGCTCGTCGGCTCGGGGGATGGGGTGGGCATCGGCTCGGGTGACCTCATTAAGTCCCCGGTAGTCCACGCAAAAGCAGAGTTCCGGGGCGACCCCGGCGGCGGCTGCTTTTGGGACCAGGACCACGGGGCTGGCCCAGGGGCTGTCTGAGGGTTCGATCACGCCTAGGGTCAACATTTTCGAGACTTCGGCTTGGATACAGGACCGGACCCGATCGGGGACTCGGTAGGCTCGGTGTCTCACTGGTGGGCTGTCTCCGGTATCCACGTCATGGACACACCAGTCGGTGACCTTGGGGACCAGGGAGAAAAGGTCCGGAAACTGCCCTAGGAGCTGGCGGCAATCCTCACGTTGCTGGGGAGTGAGAGACGGGGAGAGGTTCACCCCTTCTACGGAGCCGTCCCTCACCTTGGTGCATAGAAGATCCGGGAGAGGATCCGACTCTTCTTCGGACCCGTCGTCAGTGGCCAGTAGGAGGCTCAGCTCTGTCCGCACAAAGTGGGGCTTGAGGCGGTTCACGTGGAGGACCCGGAGGGGGTCCCGGGGTGACTGGACGTCTACCAAGTACGTGACCGGGCTCTTTCGCTCAACTACTTTGAAGGGCCCGGTCCATTTATCCTGGAGAGCGCAGGGTTTCACGGGGGCCATGACCCACACCAGCTGGCCCGGCTGAAACTCTACTAGTGCGGCGTTCTGGCCGTACCAGCGCTTCATCTCCTCCTGACTCGCCTCCAGATTGGCCTCTGCCAATTCCCGGAACCTCCTAGTCTGATTGCGGAGGGTCAGGACGTAACGGAACACGTCTCGGGGGGTGCCTCGGGGCGCCGCCTCCCACTCTTCTTTGACTAGGCTGAGGGGCCCCCTGACGGGGTGCCCGTAGAGTAACTCGAAGGGACTGAAACCCAAGGATTTCTGGGGAACTTCTCGGTATGTAAATCGGAGGCAGGGGAGCAGGAGGTCCCACTTACGCCGGAGGGGCTCTTCCAGGCCCGCGATCATCCCCTTCAGAGTCCGGTTAAACCTCTCTACCAGGCCGTTTCCTTGGGGGTGGTACGGGGTGGTGAACTTGTAGGAAACCCCGCACTGTTGCCATAAGGACCTCATGTATCGGGAGATAAAGTTGGTCCCGCGATCGCTCACGACCTCGCGGGGAAAACCCATGCGGGAGAAGATCCCCATCAGCGCCCGGCCCACCACGGGGGCCGTGACGGTGCGCAGGGGAATGGCCTCAGGGTAACGAGTGGCATGGTCCACCAGGACGAGGATGAACCGGTGCCCCTGGGAAGTTGGGGGGTCCAGAGGTCCCACAATGTCGATCCCGACCCGCTCAAAAGGGGTACTGACGACAGGGAAGGGCTGGAGGGGAGCCTTGCGCTTCCCTCCACTCTTCCCACTGGCCTGGCACGTGGGACAGGACTTGCAGTGGGCTTCTACATCTGCTTTCATTCTAGGCCAGTAGAAGTGAGTCACGAGGCGACTGTATGTTTTGTCCTGACCCAAGTGGCCTGCGAGGGGGACGTCGTGGGCCAAGCCCAGGAGGAGGTTTCGGAAGCGTAGTGGTACCACCAGCACCCGGCCGGACCCTAGCTCCACCGACTTCTGTTCGCTGTACAGAAGGTCATTCTCCCGATAGACCCGGTGCGTCCCCGTCTGGTCGCCTGTGGCCTGGGCCTCTGCCTGTTGCCAGGGCCCGACCAGGGAGGGACAGGTAGCCTGCTCTCGGCAGAACTCCTCTCGGGAGGGGCCCCCTTTGTGGCGCCACTGTGCTAATTCGGGCAGATCGCCTAACTCGGGGTCTGAGGTGGAGTCGGAAGGCGGCGGGTCGTTACTGGCGAGCGACTCTTCCGGTGGGGGGATGTGGGGGCCCTCGGCTGGGACCATCCCATCTTCAGGGGTCGGGGCGTCGTCGACGTCCCTCAGGGGGGTCAGTCGAGCCGCCATGGATCGAGTGGTGGCGCACACCCACTCAGGGAGGCCCATCATCCCTAGGTGGGTCTTGCGCTCAACTTGCCCCCAGGGGGAACTTTCCAGGTCGTTCCCCAGGAGACAGTCGACGGGCTGGGATGTTCTCACTGCGACCTTCAGTTTACCGACCACCCCTCCCCACTCGAAGGGCACCAGGGCTACCTTACATAGGCTTTCTGTGTTGTCGGCTGAAATGACAGGGCAAAATACGTTGGGGGGGACCTGGTCCTCGTGGACTAAATGGCTGAGGACACCAGTGATGCTGGCCCCGGTGTCGCGGAGGGCTTCTACTTGGTGGCCATTGATCGTGACGAGCTGGCCATATTTCTTTGTGTTAGAGGGCAGGAGGCTCCCAGGGACCATCTCCCTATCCCCTAAGGACACTATGGCCATAGCAGCTGGTTCCCACTCCTCGGCCTCCTCAACCTCCTCCCCCAGGGCTACATTGGCTATCTGTCTAGCGGGGGGTGCTGCCTGGTTGGTGCGTGGGGCCATGGGGCATTCAGGGTCGTTGGCGTAATGCCCGGGCTTCTGGCAACGGAAACAAGTGATGGTTACCCGGTGCCCCCGTCTCAGGGGGGGGCCGGATACAGCTGGTGGGGGTGCCAGGAAAGGCGGAGGTTGGGACCTCGGGGGACTAGTCTGGGGCTCTCTCTGCCCTCCCTGGTTTCCCCCCCCTCTCTGGCGGGGTGGTCCCTGACTGGCTCGGGGGTACTCTCCTACAGGGCCCCGGGAGACCCGGGTGTTGGTCCAGCGATCCGCCTCGACAGCCAGCTTTCTCGGGTCCGTGAGCTTGCTGTCGAGCAGATGCTGGCGTAGTTCCACAAAGCAGTTGGCAGCCAGGTGTTCCCATAACATAAGGTCAGTTAGTGTGGTGGTTACCTTGCTGCCCTTGATCCACCCATCGAAGGCACGGCTGAAGAAATTCACATATTCCACCCAGGTGGTACCCGGGATCTTCCTGCAGTCCCGGAACCGCTGGCGGTACATCTCCGGGGTGAGGCCGTACCTTGTGAGGAGGGCCGCTTTCATGTGTTCATAGGAGGTCTGCATGGAGGTGGGTAGGTCGAGCAGGGTGTCTCTCCCTTCGCTCAGGAACCGTCCCCATAGCCCAGCCCCCCAATCCTTCTGCGGGACCCGATGGGAGGTCATGGCGACCTCGTAGGCCCGAAACCACTGCTGAATGTCATCATTCTTGTAATATTCCTTGACCACATCCTTGGGGATGTGGACCTTCTGTTCCGTCGGGGCGGCCGCCTCCCGGTTCCCCGGGGGCCGCGCTTCTTTGCTTCTTGCTTTCAGTTCTATCTCCTTCAAGCTGCGTTCATGTTCTAGTTGAAGTCTCCTTCCCTCGTGTTCTCGTTGGAGTTTCTTCTCCTCCAGTTCTCCTTGCACTGCAACTGTTCTACTGCTAGCTTTTTCTCGGCTAATTTCAATTCGCCCTCAATTTTGAGTTTGGCTAATTCGAGCTCGTGATGGCGACTTTTTTCTCTGTCTGCGAGTTCCTCCGGGGATAGGCCCCCGTCTGGTACGAAGCCTCGCACCTGGTTGCTGCTGCGTTCTCCTTGGGAGGGTCCTGCTTCGTCGTGGGGCTCCACCGCCCCTTCTGGGCGGGAGGCTCCAGAATCCACCCAAGCTTTCAGTCCCTTTTGCATATCTTCTTTGGTGTTGAGACCAGTGGTAGCGATTCTGAGTTCCTTACAGAATTGCTTTAGTTCTCTGTGAGTGTACTCTTCCAGCTGTTCCGCCTGGAACACGGTGCTGGCGTCGTCTTCTACGAGAACCACGGCGCTTCCTTCTGCCATCTTTGTCGGTAGTGCGTCAGCCGTTCACGGTACGATCTCTAGATTATGGGCCTGAATCCCACCGCTGCCACCAATGTTAGAAGGCGACCTCAGAGGGGCCCGGAGGGGGCCCTGACTGGCCTGAGACCAACCCTCGAGGTATCGTAGCCGGGCACTGGCGGGAGACTCCTCAGGGGAGGAATCTCGTATCTAGGATCGTACACTCGGCACCACACGACAAAGAGACACAACACCGAGAGTTCTTAAGAGCAAATCTTTATCAGATCGGAGTGGTAAGATCTTTATGATCCGCAAGGCAATATATATACAAGTGGAGCACGGGCTCACAAAGTCGTGGAGGGGGGTTAGGAGGTAGCGGGACAGTCTTTGGGGGGAATGGATCAAATGCAGGAGCGTATCCGGCGCACAGCTCACAATCCTGGAGCTGGGGGATACGCTTGTCGTCGTGGGGTCCGGCGGGACCAAGGGAGTCTGTGGGCACTGCGAGATACTCAGCAGGCTCGAGTACAAGTTCGGAGGTCTTACGTTCTTCAGGGAGCCGCGAGTCACTCAGCAGGGCTCAAGCACAAGTTCGGAGGTCTTACGATCTTCAGGGAGCCGCGAGTCGCTCAGCAGGGCTCAAGCACGAGTTCGGAGGTCTTACGATCTTCAGGGAGCCGCGAGTCACTCAGCAGGGCTCAAGCACAAGTTCGGAGGTCTTACGATCTTCAGGGAGCCGCGAGTCACTCAGCAGGGCTCAAGCACAAGTTCGGAGGTCTTACGATCTTTCAGGGAGCCGCGAGTCACTCAGCAGGGCTCAGGTAGTTCCAAGGCGAATCTGCCGGACAGTCCCAGAGCACCCCTTGTTATAGGGCGACTCCTCTTTGATGTCCGGAGTCTGTGCAGGCAGGGGTCTTGTCACCTGGGGGTCGCTTGTTGGGGGTTTCCTGCCATTGTCCTTTGATCCTTTCAGGGCCGGGTCGGGAGGAGCCCCAGACACCCAGCAGGCGTGGAGCCAGCCCTCAGGGAGGCCGGCAGGTCGATCGAAACCCACCGTCCCCGGGAAGCGCAGAGGTGTGATGGAAACTGCTCCTCCCTCTCTCATCCCAAGGGGGGCGCGATGTCCTCCAGCCGGAGTGGCGCCTGTAGGCTAGGGTCGCGCTGGGGCCGGGCGGCCATCTTTGTGCATGCAGTGGGCACGCGGGCCCGGGGTGGCCGAAGGAGGAAGGCCTATGAACGGGGGGAGTCCGGGTCGGGTGCGTGTGTTCTGGTGGGAAGGATCGGCTAGGCCAGGGGCTCGGGGCTGGTGTGAGGTGCAGGGGTCAGGTCTGACTATGTTACGAGGGCCGGGTCCAACAGTGTTTATATAAGTGTGTCGCTGACTAAATGTAAGTATGATCCATTGTTTGCATAAGTGAGTAGGATGACTGCATAAGTGAATAGGATGTGTGCTGGTGTTCAATGTCGATATAGGTGTATAAGTATATTTGATAGTGTTCTATTGATCATTGACAGCATGTATGAGTGAATCTATAGGTAAGTGATTAGATGTGTGTGTGGATCTAGGAATCACTGAGTGGGTTTTTAAAACTTGTATTGGTGTGTCAATGGATTCAAATATGGTACTCTGTATTTTACAGTGAGTGATGAAAGGTTATATTAGTGTATGAAGAGGTGTATCTGATTGTCACGTGGATGATGTTATCAGTGATGTCATTTGAGATATAATCAGTGATGTCACTGACCATGTCATGAATGATGTAATATGTGACATCATCAGCAGTGGATTGCGGGCGCGCAAGTTATAGTTTGCAGAACTAACTATAACGGAGGTATTTCAATGGTTTTGTATGAGTGAAATGTCCAGCTAACTATAACAGCCCTGAAACCTATGGTTTTTTCAGCCAATTTCTAAGTTTTTTTAAATGCTAATTCCTAACTATAACGTGCCTGAAACCTATGTTTTTTTCAGGGAATTTCAATGGTTTTTAAAATGCTAATTTGTAACTATAACGTGCCTGAAACCTATGTATTTTTCAGTTAATTTCTAAGGTGTTTTAAATGCTATTTCTAACTATTCCTACAGAGGTAGGACATGTGAAGAAAGAAGAAAAAATCCATAGAAAGAAGAAAAAGAAATGCAGAAAGAAGCAACAGAAGTCCACAAAGACGAAGAAAAATGCAGGAAGACATTCAGAACAAACAGAGAAGCAGAAAGAGGCCTTGTTGCAAAACCATCCAGTACCCTCAACTTTTTCAGATGGGTACTGGTGGTAACTGACTGACTAACCAGTCCTAGAGCCAGTGCTATGTTAAAAGACACTTAGAATACAGTTAAAACACCTACATACACTAGGGAAAACAATGCGTTGGGGTACTGACTGAATGATTAGAGTACTGCAAGGAGAGTGCCTGGGTGAATTTATAAGTGGTTGGGTTTTGTCGCAGTGAATGGATTAGTACATGGTGCTGAATGGATCAGTAGAGGAGTGCAAGGGGAGTGACAGGGTGTTTGCTGGAAGTGTATGGATACTGACTGGGGAATTGAAGGTGTGAAAGACAAGTGTGTAGGTGGTTAGAGGACTGCATGCGTAGTGGACAGGCGTTTGTAGCAGTGCATGTGTTAAATTCTGGGTCACTGCATGAGTCCTTGGGTACTGACTGAATGCTTAGAGTACTGCAAGGAAAGTACCTAGGTGAATTTATAAGTGTTTGGGTGCAGTTTGTACAATTTTTTCAGGAGGGGTCTGGTGGTAACTGACTGACTAACCAGTCCTAGAGCCAGTGCTATGCTAAAAGACACTTAGAATACAGTTAAAACACCTACATACACTAGGGAACACTATGCGTTGTGGTACCCCTGTGATTACAATGACCTCCTCTGTAAGCCCCTAGTATATAATAGGGCAGGGGGATTAAAACTACCTCTTAAAATGCACCCCAGGGCGCGTTTGCACACTGGTGAAGGGAGGGAGGGGGGCCTAATCTGACATGTGCAAACACACCCTGTGGCCGTTTTAATTTGGGGGAATAAAGTCCCCTTCAATCCTGAGGGTCCCTAGGGTCCAAGTAGCCCACTAGGTACATCCAGTAAGCGCCACAGAGCTGTGTTGCAGAGAGGTGTAAAAAGGGGCGTGGCCTCTTAATACCGGTCTGCAACGCAGCTTCCTGTTGCATACTGGAGATACCTTTTGGGCTAGTTGGCCCTCAGGGACCCTCAGTAGTAAAAGAGAATTAATTCCCCAACTTACAACTCGCCATGGGGTGTGTTTGCACAATGATGAAGGAAGCGGGCATGGCCTAAGGAGACAAGTCTGAAACACGCCCTGTGGCACGTTTAAAGTTGGAGAATTAATTCCTCATCAATCCTGAGGGTCCCTGGGGGCCAACTAGCCCACCAGGTGCATCCAGTATGCACCAGACAGCTGCGTTGCAGAGAAGTGTTCAGAGGACACGCCCCTTTTAACAACACTCAACTGTCACCATATTTTAAGGAATCACAACCTACAAAACCATTGTTGATTGAAGGCAAGGAAGAATATGAGGTTAAAAAGATTCTAGATTCAAAAATGGTTAGAGGAAAGACATTATTTGATCGATTGGAAAAGCTATGGACCAGAGGAAAGATCTTGGGGTGGGGGGGGGGAGATCTGACGTTCATGCGACTAGACTAATACGAGCCTTTCATCACCAGTATCCTCACAACCCCAAGCCAGGAGGTGTGGTCATGAATGTCAAGGCTCCGCGTCCGACTGCCTGTGCGGCAAACTGTGTGACCGTAATCTATTGTAGTCGGATTGGGGGACGCATATTGGGCTATGCGTTGTCCCGATTTGAATGCGCCCCCTGCAGTGATCGGACAGATCACTGCGGACACGCGTTAAAGACTCGGAAGTTGCCGGTCACAGCCTTTGAAGGTGCGAGGACAACCGCTCAGCAGTGAAGTGCGTTGGCAGCATTCGAAGTCGTTCTTCACTTCACCAACGGTTTGAGAGAGAAGGAGAGCTCATGAATTTTCTTAGTCAGGGTTTAATGTAGCTCCATTTCATTTGCAGAATCAGTTTTAGGCTAGCTAGCGTCTCGTGTGCGACAACGAGTTAGATAGGATATTAATATATTTATTAAATAGGAGTAGACTGTAAATATTGGAGAAACTTGTTCATAGCGAATCAGTTCCACTCACCTGTTCACCTCACGGAGGTCCGCATCAAGGAGTAGAATCCAGTCTTTATAACCGCAAGTACCTGAAAGAAAAAAGAAAGATAAAGTTTTAGTTATAAGAAATATTTGGAGACTGTCTGATAATTTCAATTTGGAGCATGGTCTCGGATACCTCTGTAGTTATAAGTTAAAGGTACAAAAAGACTCATAGAAGAGAGGCTAAGCCTCAACAAAGGTGGTATAAGTGAATGCATTCAATAAGAGTAAAATAGTGTAAAAGAATAAGCTAGAGAAGCTTATTAATTTGATGTTATTTAATTGCAGTTCGCAAAGTGTTACTCCAGAAGAAGCAACAGTGGGTGCCTAGCGTTGCAGAAGTGAACCCCAAAGTAAGGCAGTCTCTTCTCTGTCCCCTTCGGGGTTCATGCAAGAGCTTGTAACTAGAGGACTTGTGTGGAGGTCTGCAGGGGGAAAAGAGAACTCACATAATTCTGCTCCTGTGAGTGAACTGAGGACAGTGAGTGTACAAGGCCTTGACAGATGTGGACCTCAAATACTTCTCAACCCTGTTGTCACAAGGCCTGTCTGAGTGGGCATTAGAAGCTGGAAGACTGACCTTGAATCAGACAGGCCTCAGAGAGAACCATGGGATCCTATCCAATCTGATGGCTGTGTGTCTGATCACAAAGAGTAACACGCCGCTGCACATGTGCTTTGTGGATTTCAAGGCGGCATTTGACCTCGTACCACGTGACAAATGTTGGAAAAGTCATGGAGCATCCCGCAAAAGCTTTTGAGAGCAAAACTGTTATTACATATGAAGACGTGGGATAGAAACAAGGTCTGGATCGGAGTTATCTGTCCAGGGAAGTGGGTATATCACTAAATCTGAAACAGGGGTGCGTGCTTGCACCGCTGCGGTTTAACCTGTACATTTTAGATCATTCACCTTCCATTGCTGAACTGTTGTCTCATGCCTCAAGCCCATCATTTATTCAAATGACTTGCTTCTACTAAGTAACACGAGTAGAGTTAGAAAGACTGATCACCCGGCTCGCCATATATTACGACAACATGCTGGAAACTAACCTTAACAAGCATTTGCAATGTAATAGGTCTCGCATTTGTGAGAGTTAGAGCTATTGGTGCTGGTAATGACAATGACTTATACCCATGTGTTTTGGTGTGGAGTGGAGTGGATGTTTGTGGTATAGAACAGAATCATGTGGGTTGAATTATAATTGTTAGTTGTAGAATTGTGTGGTGTGGAATGGATTTGTATATTGGAAGTATGTGGCATTGTGTGCATTGAAAGTATGTGGTTAGTAATTATGGGATAACAATTGTACTGAAATTATGTGGAGTGGGATTGTGTTACATGGAGTGTAATTATGTAGAATGATATTTTGTATTGTGTAGTGGAGTTTAATTATGTGGTGTGCTCTCTAATATTGTGGCATGATGTGCAATTCTGTGGGGTGGATTGGATGCATGTGATGTGTTGTGTAATTGTGTTGTTGAGTTGATTTTTGTGGTTTGTTGTCCATTTTGGTGGTGTGGAATGGAAATGTGCAGGGTTGAATTGTGTGGAGTGGAAGTGTGTGGCGTTGACAGAAATTATGCTGATTGGAAATTATGTGACATTGTGTGGAGTGTATTAGCATGGATTGTGTTACCAAGTTTAAAAATGATGAAGCATAATTATAAAGAAAGGTGGCCGTTCATTGCACACCGATTCACAAAATTAAAACAAGTTGCTTCCACCAAAAAAGTTCAGAAATGCACAAATGCCTCTTCAATTTCAGACCTAAGCAAGGGGGAGCTGAAAACAACACATACATGTTCAACATGAGCAGGAGAAAAAGAAAAAAGTTCCAAGACCAAACACTTCAACACACCAGTGTAAACTTACTAGTAGATAATAACTGCTCTCTGGGCATTAACAAACAAGAACACGCATTGCCAAAGCTTATAGGTTTCACCTATGCAAGAACTATTGGTTTTGCCAATGTCTTTTAGCCATAATATGCAGTATGTGGCTATGCAGCATGCCTAAAAGTCAAGTTAGATGAAAAGCGATAAGACACAGCCAGCACTGGATGGAATGGACAAGCAAGGGTGGGAGTAGAGAGTGGCGGAGACACAAAGTTCTTGGAGGCATTTAGGTTTTCTGGCGATTGAACAGATGTGACAAACAAAACAGAAGGCTTAATAGGGGGAAGGAGGTCAAACAGGAGTGAAGAAACCAATTACAGAGAGATCAACCAGGTCTTCACTCCTTTGCGGAACTTAAGATAACACATTTCAGACCGCAAGGGGATGGGAAGCGAATTCCAGAGCGAGGGCGCCAAGTAGGAAAAAGAGCGCCCACCAACTCTAGCACGCTTAAAACGGGGAACAGAAAATCTGCATTGAGTGGAGGATCTGAGAGTGCGAGAGGGACAATATTGATGGACTAAGGTGGAAAGATAGTGAGGGGCTTTTCCAGCTTTAATACGATGCATAAAGCATAAAGCTTTAAATTTGGACCTAGATTCTATGCGCAGCCAGTGCAGGCTGCGCAGGGAGGAGGAAACAGAAGAGGTTCTAGGCAAATTGCAGAGTAAGCGGGCAGCCATGTTCTGGACCACTTGAAGCTTACGGGAGACCTCCTTGCAGGCACCCAGAAGTAGAACATTACCGTAGTCCAGACGCGATGTCACCAAGGCCTGGACCACTGACTTCTGGGTGTCGGGGGGAAGCATCCATGTGATCTTCCTCAGCCACCTGATGATGGTGGTACAGGTGGCTGCTACTTTAACCACATGTTGCCTCATGGATAACTGATTATCAAAGAGGACCCCGAGATTGCGTGCTGCTGTTGTTGGAGCCGGCAGTGGTCCCATTTGCTGAGGCCAATGTTGCGGGCCCCAGAGAGCGGAATCCGGACCGAACAGAAGTAGCTCCGTTTTGTCGCCGTTCAATTTCAGTTTGTTAGTAAGCATCCAATTGGCGATCTCAGCAAGCCCAGAGCAGAGAGAGGAGGAAGAAGAGTGCTGATTAGAAGAGAGAGAGAAAATAATCTGGGTGTCGTCTGCATATGAAAAAATAGAAAGTCCCGACTGTTCAGCAAGAAAAGCAAGGGGTCTAACATAAAGGTTAAAAAACAAAGGACTGAGAATAGAACCTTGGGGAACACCATAAGGGGAGTTATGAACCGTGGACACCGCAGAGGAGGAGAAGACTGAAAAAGTGCGGTCAGAAAGAAAGTTGGAAATCCAAGCAAGTACGGGGCCACCGATCCCAACAGACCTCAAGGCAGACAGAAGGATGGTATGGGAGACGGTGTCAAACGCGGCACTCAAATCCAAAAGGATGAGTGCCACCGTCTCCCCTCTGTCTACATGACGTCTGACTGTCTCGGAGACTCCTAGGAGGGTAGACTCCGTAGAAAAGCCAGCCCAAAAACCAGATTGGGAGGGATGAAGAACATTCGCTGATGCAATGTGAGTGGTTAAGAGACGGTTAACGTGCTTCTCCAATACCTTCGAGAGGCAGGGGAGCAAGGAGATGGGGCGAAAATTTGCTGGGTTGCTGGGATCCGCGTTAGCTTTCTTTAGGAGCGGGACCACCATCGCATGCTTCCAGGCATTAGTAACAGTTGCCTCCATAAGAGAAGCAATCAAAAGAGCCAAGATACAGTCAAGTGAAACATCGGCGAGGGTACAGAGGATCTGCGGGGGCATAGGATCCAAGGGAGAGCCAGACTTAATCTCTGACAGCAGTTTCTGGAAAGCGGGCATAGAAATGAGTTCCCACTTATCTAATAGAGGAAATGAAGACCGTGCAGGGTCGTCCTGAATGGGCGGTAGGTCAAGGTTCAATGTAGATGAACTGGATGAAGCAGATGGTAAAACTTCAAAACCCGCGTAGATGCTGTCAATTTTCTTCGTAAAGAAGTCCGCCAAAGAATTGCATTGACTGCTATCCAGACAGGGGGCTTTGGGAGCACAAGACATACCAGATAATTCCTGAACTGCCTTAAAAAGGGCTTTAGGACGATTCTGAGCTTTCAGTATAATGTTGTTGACGTGATTAGCCCTGGCGGTATTACATAAAGCGTGGTAGTTATGTAATGCGAGTTTGTAATTATCTTTATCAACCGAAGAATAGTTTGACCTCCAAATACGCTCCAGTCTTTTACAGCGGGACTTCTCCATTTTTAATTGTTCATTGAACCAGGGAGCAGGAGGGTGCCGAAAATGATGCTTACATTTACGTGCCGGTAAGCAGAGATCAATAGAAACTAGAAACCTGATCTCGAATTGCTTCTCCAGCTGTTAAATTTGAGCTCTCCACTTCGGTACAACACGCATCATGCTTGTCAAATGCCCCATCCCGGCACATATACACACTCCCGCCACTTCCCTTCCTGAAATACTGAGCCAAGTCATGCATCTTCTGACCAGTGACTGAAGGGGTTATGTGAGGATAAACTCTACGATCTAAGAGTGAGAAAGTTTCCATATAGTTAACATTATCCTAATCCTCCCCTAGTCTGAATTTGTGGGTGGATTTCAAGGCAAATGAAAATAAGGAACAAAGATAGCAATGGGCAGCCAAGATGCATCTTGCATCACGCCAGGAAGAAGCATCAAGAGTGTATGTAGTGCCGGCTGGAAGCTTGTGTTTTTATTTATTTTTTATTTTACGGAGTTTTATATAGCGCGAACTTGACCCTAAGGTATCGGGTATCAGAGTGCTTTACATAGCACCAGTTGCGTTACATGAGGACACATTATTTTGTTAGGCACGGCGAGATTAAGTGATTTGCCCAGAATAACAGGATGTTCAGCGTCATTGCCGAGACTCGAACCCGGTTCCCCAGATTCAAGGTTGACCGCCCTAGCCGTTGGGCGAACTCCTCTCCCCTTGTGTGGGCAGTCCATGTTGGTGCCGTCATGTGTCTCCGACAGGTACATACCTAGTCTTGACTTGGAATTCCCTATGCAGAAAAACATTAACCTCCTAAATGAGTAGCCTGCTACCATAAATGGCGAAGAATGGAATATACTGATGAGAACAACAAAGCAGCGTGGAAGCAGAGGGTATAAACAAGCAGGCCCGTGTAGGAAATAAGAAAGGACCATGGCATGGAAATACGCCACCAGGCTTAACAAGGGAGAAATGGAGTGGCTGCAATGAATCATGGGCTCCACGGAAACTAGGCCATACAGACTAGCAAACAAGATGTAAAACAAGCCCAACCCCCCTTAAAAGGAAGCCCAAAATCAAACTAACATCTAACCAAAAGAAGCCCAACTGACAATCAACATGAAAAATTGCAAAAAAGATTTTTAAAAAATACAAACAACGCAGCGGGCACGTCGCGGCAGGCACCACTAATACAACTGTGACATTAAGAGGGGTGAGAGGGAGGAATTATACATTACAGTGTAAGCAGCTATAACTCTAAAGCTGAACACAGGTAAACAGTAGCAGAGTAGGAAACAAAGTAAAAAAATAGTCCCCTAAGGAACAGATACAGAGCAACAGTGTAATGATACAGTACTTTGTCCCTGCTGCTGGGAAGAACGGAAGAGAAAAAGGAGGGTCAAAGAGGCAGGACTGACCACTAGCAAGCAAGGATTTCTAAATTACAACAGGTCTCGAATGCTCTACCTAAAAAAACTAAAGTAATGTCTTTAAACCGGCAAATTGCTAAGCAGGGAAAATGGCTGCTCAAAGGGCCCCTGTCAGAAGAAAACAACCTCATACACATATCTGGGTGTTATGCTGGACTCGAGGGCCTCCTATGCGGCACAAAAGGAAGTATTAGAGGGAAAGCAACTGCGCTCAAATTTGCCTTTTTAACCTTATTGAATAGCCTCTGAGGTCATAATCTAATTGTTCATCACAGTGATAAAGTAAAAATTGATCCCGACTTTATCGTATGGCGGCGAAATAATGCTTGGTGAAGATGCACAGCTCTTGTATAAGCTCATAATATGGACCTATAATGAGTCCTTCAGTTGCATCGGTCGGCCTCGCCTGCGCACGTCAGACTTGAGTTTCACTGGCAAAGCAATCTTTAGCTAGAGAAGGGACCTTCTAGCGGGTGAGGTGGCCCAAAGATCCATTTAGGGGTCTTTATACCCTACATGCTCTTCGCTCCTGGGTTCAGGAGAGGAACTGGTTGCACTTTGCACCCTGTCACTTTGCACCTTATCAACTTTTTACTTTAATAAACACGCGGCTATGTTATGATGGGGGGGAGAGAATCTTTGAGTGTTTTAATATGATAAGGCTTAAGCCCTCTCGACAATATCTGCTGCCATGGTCGAACGAATGCACCGAAGCCTGTGTTTTGATTAGGTTTTTGCTTTTGTAAATGATTATTTACCCAATTGAGTTAAATACTATTATGGGTCCCTGCACGTTTCATGGGCAGATAAAAGAAGACCTGGGCAGGAGGGGAGCTGGGTGCACCCAGAGCTTTGCTATGCACTTTATTTACAGTATAATACCTATATGGCCATGTTCCAGGTTTATTACATCTGCTGCTGTGACGGGGGAGGTATCCATATGATCCCTTGAATATGTGGAGGCTTAAGCGCTGTGTCTACGATGTTATACGATACTCTGAATATAAGAGCGGTGTTTATCATCTGCTGATATAGTTAGACAGATTTTCTGTAGTTTTTAGGCCTGCACTCGTATCATGTTTTTATACTTCTTTAGTAATGGTTATGCTAATTTGGTTGAATGAATGCTTTTATGGTTTCGGTTTCTATTAACTAATAACCTAAAGTTAACACAAGTCATCAGTAATCACTGTTTCTGTAACCTCCTCCCGCCATGTTCTTTTCCATAAACTCAACTTATCCAATTCAATTCAAATATCTTTATTCGGTTATAATAAACAATAACCATAAAAGCACAATAAATACAGATTGAAGCAATAAACTCCTAAGCAGCACAATGCATGTTTACATATCACATTATCATGGATTTCCGACATCTAAAAACATTTTTAAGAAACGCAATAACAGATGCGATAACAAATTCATTTTCTAAAAGTTGCAATGCTAAAAAAGCTGGTCGGCAGCATTTCAGGCCAAATGCTTTAAAACAGGTACAATCCATCTCTTTCTTAATACATCATAGTATTTACAGAAAAACATGATATGAATGGTTGATTGTGGTGAGACATCATCGCACGGACACTTACACAGATCTCTAGACCAATCATTCACCACTGGAAAACTTAGGGATCTAAATAAAATATGCAGTCTAAAACGAGTCAATAAAAGACGATCAAAGTCTTGGTCTATTAAAAATAAATATGGCTGTGTAGTTGGAGTCAGCAGAGATAAATAATGGGCATGTGCCGTATGTTTTCTCATCTCATTAACGGCTCTAATTTGGCCCAGAAAGCCCATACATCGAGCCTTAAGATCTTTCCTGGATATACTACACATCGAAGAGGGCTTGGTGTAATATTCCAGATGTCCTATTTTTGTAAGGAACGTTTTCACATACTCCAACCACCTAATAAGTTTAACACCGTCGGACTTCAAAACGTCTGCCAGTATATAGTGATTAAAACCAGTTTCATCTGACAACCAGATTCTATGCCAGAGTAGGACAGGTTGGATCTTGATAATGTCTTCTAAGTATGGGACACCTAGTTCCATATGACAAATATAATTTGAACTGCTTTGTGGTAGGGCCAAGAGAAACTTAAGAAACGTATTTTCCGCAATCTGCAGTGCATTTGTGTCTGCATAGCCCCATATGCCCGCTCCATAAGTAGCAATAGACACATATTTGGCCTTGTAAATATGCAAAAGTTCAAACGGCGGACGCTTTCCTAGTTTACGGCTGAAGTTTGATACTGCTATTATTGCCTTAACAAACAACAGGCGCCTAATTTTGACCGTCTCTGACCATGTTCCTGTCCTGTCAAATAGGATCCCTAAGTATGCAAATGTTTTAGTACTCTCTATTGGTCTGCCCTCAATGTATAGGGTTTCAACCCTCTTATTTGTCCCAGCCCCACAATTCATAGTATATGTTTTAGAGCAGTTTATTGTAAGTCCCAAATTGGACAAAAAAATGGTGAATGAGTTAACAACCCTTTGAAGTCTAAGAGGAGTACGGGCCAATAAAACTGCATCATCTGCATACAAGAGTGCAGGGATGTGTCGCTTGTCCGCCTTCGGTAAGTCCCTGCACTCTTTAATTAAAACAGATTCTAAATTATTTATATACAGTGTGAAGAGAAATGGGGCAAGGACGCAGCCTTGCCGCACTCCTCTCCCAATGCTAAAGTGACTCGTGCATTCTCCACCACTCCCATATCTGACCTCAGCCTTGGCCCCAAAATAAAGCTCCCTTAAAAATGTGATTATTAAAAAATCCACGCCTAGTCCCTCTAAAATTGACCACAGCTTATCATGAATAACGCAGTCAAAAGCTGCCGTTAGGTCCACAAAAGTCATAAATAATCTGCCCTTTTCGGCCCTTGTGTACTTTTCCATTAAAATATGCAAATTTAAACCCAGTTCAACTGTACCCAAACCCTTGCGAAACCCATATTGTAGGTCACTAATAACATCTTGTTCTTCAGCCCAGGTCTGCAGTCTATCCAGTAAAACCCGCCAAATAATCTTGGCTGTAGAGTCCAACAACGAAATCGGACGATAACAAGCCGGATTCATCCTGTCTCCCTTTTTTAAAATTGGTACGATCATGGATTCGTACCATGTTGGTAAAAAGCCGCTTTTATAACACGCATTAAAAACCTGAGTTAAAGTGGACCCCATAGTGCTACGTTTGATTTGAAAAGGTCCACAGGAATGCCGTCGGGCCCTGGGGCCTCGCCACCAGGGCTTGAATTAATTGCTGCAGTAATCTCATTCAATGTAAAGTTCATTCTTAGATCTTGTACTTTACCTACTGTGTTCAATACGCTACCTTGGACCTCTAAAGTCGGGTTTTTATATAAGTTTGAATAATGTTTTATCCATTCTGGTTCTGAGATGGCAATCGCCATAACGGCCATCTCCTTGTTAACTAAAAAAGGGGCGTTCACCGCTTTCCAGAAGGCAGAAAAATCACGACTATCTGCAGCATCGCGTAAGGCCCGCCATGTATTTTGTTTTAAAATAGACTTTCTGGCTTTAAGTACGGTTTTATAATTTCATCTTGCCTCCCTAATATGTTCAATATTTTTTACTGTGGCATGTATACAGTTTTTAAGATTGGAATATGCCTTTGTGCATTCAGCATTAAACCATCCTTGATTTTTTGTAGATTTCCTGTTAGCTTCAACAAAGAGTGATTTCTTTATGTAGTTTGAGATAGCCATAAAGTTTTCCCTGATCTCTTTACAATTAAAAACAATTTTTAAAATGAATTGATTAGTGTCTACGGTGGCCCATTTAAGTGCAAAACCGTTTTGCCTAATCATGACAATATCATCAACATTATCAAAGGATGTTATTCTAGCATTTGTGCTCTGCTTAAGCACGGTCACATCTACACTTAAAGGGAAATGGTCACTTAGGGATATCTCATGTGTCTTAAAATTTTTAGTACAGGAAGAATATCTGCATGAGGACAAAATGAAATCTATGGTAGAAAAAGTACCACGAGCATTGAAGGTAGGGCTAAAATGAACCATGGGTAAGCACAAACTATTAGCAAATCCTAAATCAAACCTAAACATTATATCATTCAAAGAATCACCATATAGTGTATGCGGGAAATGAAAAAAACTCTCCCCATTTTCATACGTTAGACCACAAACGTCTTTATCAATATATTTACAAATGGGGGAATTAAAATCCCCACCCCATATCACAAAGACCTCCTTTTTTAAACAAGTAATTAGGGTATGTAAAGAACAGCTCAGTGATTTCAATGATTCTTTAATCAGAGCAGGGGTCAGATTGTTATAGAAATTCAGTATTGCCAAGCAAAAAGTTCTATCCGCATGTAATATGACTATATGGTAGTAGGGTTCAGTGGCTATAAATTCGATTTTCCCTACAATGAGTTAATTTGAGACATACGTGCACAAGCCCCCCTTAGCTCTGCCAGATGTTGTTGGAATAGCTGGGGTATGGAATGTTTTATAGCCACTTATGTGTAATGGGCCTATCGCCCAGGTTTCTTGTACGTTAGCGATATTAAAATTGTTGACAAACTCGATCCACATAATGTTAGATACCTTAGATTTTAACCTGGCGACATTCCAGAACAAGAGTTGACCCTTATCCTCTGATTCTTTTCCAATTTCATTTACATTTACCCCAACACTATCAACATGAGGTTGAGTAAAGCAGGTATATTGCGGTGGGGGGAAATTAATGCTAACGTATTAAAACCAAGCGTGTCACAGTCAAACCCATTACTTTCCTTGTCATTGAGGGCGGGCTGAGCCGCTAATATGTTAGTAGATGATGAAGCTAAATGTCCCGTGCAAAGCTCAAAGCCCATGTTACTTGGTATAACTATACTCTGAAATTCCCCCATTTGTAGTCAATCAACTAAATCGAGGTTGGAGAATGTTTCAAACCGGTTATAAACAGGGACGTTGAACTGACTCATAGGACCCGGGATAAATGATTCCCTGGGGTAAATAGAATTATTATTATTGTTTGGATAACAGAAATAACCTAGTGGTACTAAGTTTATGCCCTGGGTAGTGATTGTATGAGACCCAGCTCTATTCAGAATTAATTGCACTAATTGTGGAGATTTGAATGTCAGTATCACACAGTCCCCATTCAAGTTCTTCCGTCCTTTGCCAACCCACAATACCCTTCTAGCCATCTTAAATTCTTCATATTACCTCTCTGTAAGTCCTATCCTAGAACCTAACCAGTGTAGTGATCTATTTCTTAAGGTCTCCCATGATTCCATGCTCCCCCTCTGTAGACTCGGGACATTGGTTAGCACGACTACATAGGGGGTGGCTGCAGGGGGTAAATCCAGACAGATATTATGCCGATCACCTTCGTTCCCATTCCCAGTAATGGTGGAATTAAAATTGGGTCCTGGGGGATTAGAAGGTATATGCGGAACTAGAGAGGGAGTGTTGGAATAAGGCTCTTGATTAAGAATAGGTATTTTCTCAACTCTACGTTGTAATACTCTGCCCTTTTCTTTATTACTGGGAGATACAGGATTGATAGTTTGGCAGCTCTCGCTGTTAACAAGTTGGATTTTGTTACACTTATGCACGTCTAATAGTTCCTGTATTGGTTGCTGTATTTTGCATAGACTATTAAGTAGTGCATCTTCCGGCTTTCCAATTCTACCTGATAAATTATCTAATGTTGCTCTAATATAAATGTCCAAAGAATCCAGTTTATCATTTATCACGATCACCTCATTTTCTATACGGGTGTTCGGGGTATCTATAAATTTTCCCCTGACCTGTGGTTTTTGCAACACTTGCGATGTACACTTATTAGAAGCCTTTTTTCGTGTTTTTATAATGGGTTTCGCCGGTGGTGAGCCTATATTCCCACTTGTCTTAGAAAGGGTAACAGGATTTCTTGCTCGCTTAGGGGGTGGTTGGGACTCCTGATCATGGTCACTTCCTGTTATGTGTCCCGATATATCCACAATACAACCATTACTGTTTGACTGAGGTCTTTCAATAGGTAAATCGGGACACCCCTGTGAAGTGTTATCAGCTACCATATTTGCTCCAGAGTCTGAGTTACCCGAGCTCAGCGACTCCTCTACGGATAGGATCTGCTGTTCAATAACTCCCACAGCCCCCGTTAAATAGGTGAGTAGTGATTGACGCGAGCGCGTTTCCGTGCTAGGCTGCTTGCTACTATTATTATGAGTAGCAGTTAGTGCCTTCCTTTTACCCATTTTAACACGATTAAGCCCAATTAATACAAAACTGCGTCCATGAATATTAAGAACAACTGCAGCCCTATTAGTACATACGGGTCGCAGGAATTGTAAGTCTTAATGTCAATAACCTATAACATCTATTACCCCCTACCACAATACCTTAAAAAAATCAAATACCGTGGCCCAGTCCAGTCTATTCCAGGCTATGACGGGCCCGTCTTGGCCCGGTCTTCGCCCGGGCACGCCTGCGCACGTCCCGCGATTCAGGACCGCCGCCGTTGATTTAACGTCCCTCCAGGGACCGACCACAAAGTGCAGGGTGCTCCCAAGGCAGGGCAGGGGCTCTGGATAAAGTGCTGTGTGCAAAGGCCTCCGTTTGCGGTCTACCGCGATTCTGGACCACCGCCGTTGATTTAACGTCCCTCCAGGGACCGACCACAAAGTGCAGGGTGCTTCCAAGGCAGGGCAGGGGCTCTGGATAAAGTGCTGTGTACAAAAGCCTCCGTTTGCGGTCTCCCGCTATTCGGGACCGCCGCCGTTGATTTAACGTCCCTCCAGGGACCGACCACAAAGTGCAGGGTGCTTCCAAGGCAGGGCAGGGGCTCTGGATAAAGTGCTGTGTGCAAAGGCCTCCGTTTGCGGTCTCAACTTATCATCCAGACCATGGTTAATGGTCTTTTTAACTCGACCTTTCAATATTCTCTTATGTTCCTTCTCAATCGCTACATAATCCCACTCATTCTAAGCCCCAAACTTTGAATCTTTCTCTCAGTAAACGTACCATGCACTGGAAGTTGCATCTGCTTATCAGCAGTGGTCTTATTCCATTTTTTAGGCCACAAACATGTATGTAACCCTGAATTCAATAACATTATGTGGGCTGGTGCACTAGCTGAGGGCGCAGCCTCTCCCTCGTATTCACAGGTTTATTCAATGCGCACCCATTGCAGCTTCAACCTGACTCTAGCTAACACATGATTCTCAAACAACCAATCACAATGTGAATCAAGACAAAATAAACAAACACAAAAGGCGAGACGTATTATCAATGACCAAATCAAGTACACCTTTGGCTGCCTTACCAGGACCCAGGAAGGAAACCAAAGTTACAAATGAAAGGAATGTTGGTGTCTCCTGCTCCAATACCAGCAGAGAGCACATATTATCGACATGGTTCATGTTGAGGCACCACTACAACAGCCAATAATTGTTTAGCCTCTGTCATACCTCTGGAGATCCCCTGGATTCTGTGCATACGATAACTCACTTCGGTATAGTATGTACAGAGCCAGCCTACTCTGGTGGAGACCATCAAGTTCACACATTCAACTCTCCCTAAAGTGAAAATTTGCTCTTTCTTAGAAAAGGTTCATTTTGAGAATTTTTTGGGGTACAAGTTTTTCTTTTTTAAGAGTTTTATATAGCGCAAAATTGACCTGAGACATCGGGTATCAAAGCGCTTTACATGAGCACCAGTTTCGTTATAGATGAACACATTCTTTTTTTGTTAGGCATGAGGAGAATAAATGATTTGCCCAGAATCACAGGATGTTGAGCGTCGTTGCCGAGATTCGAAACCAAAATCACCAGGTTCAAAGTCGACTGCTCTAGCCGTTAGTCCACATAGTCTGCCCTAAGTTCCCCTAGTTCTTGAGATTATATCAAAGGAGAATTACTGAAAGAAACCAGAGTGCACTGGGGGGGTTGGTCCTTTGAACAATGACCACCACAATAAATCCTAAACACAATTTGTCATTTTATTATTTTCTTTGGCTAAAACTTCATCATTTAAATTCAACTGTAATGGTGTCCTCAACGAAAGCAAAAATAGGAGGCGCTCGGCTTGTGCGCTAACCAGAGGTCAGTGTAAAGGGTTGAAGCAGCGTGAGCTCGGAGCACCGGTGATATGAAATGAACTGAAGACAGACAGGGCTTTAAAAGCGACCTCAGACCAGGAATGAAGCGGAGACTGCACCGACCTGGAGTGTGCGGAGGATTCACCCGGAGACGGCGCCAGCCGTCAAGGTTTTAGAGTGGCATGCGTGACATTTTCTTAATTCCAGGGTAATTATGAGTGACATTTCAACGACTATGAGTGACACTTTTCTCGGAAGCAAAATCAAGCAATCAATACAAAGGAAACACATAAATATCAGAATTACACCTATTTGAGCAACGAGAAACTCTAATTTAACTGCTGCAATGGCTAGCATAAAAATTGTTAAACAGCTTTCATTTATCAGACTCATGCCAACATTTCAGAAAATAGATAAAGCGGTGTGGAAGATGATCATAATTTAATTATAATCATCTGAGTGACTACCAGACTCACTCGGGCTGCGTGGGAAAGCTGCGAGCGGGAGGCACTCGTTTAGGTCACAGATAGGCAGCCTGTGGTGGGAGGTCTGTCCTACCTCGACTGTGCGCCAATAGAGCAGCCCGAGGCAGGTCCGGAGTCGGTCCCAGCCATGGGCTGCTGCGACAATAGAACCACCGGGACCTCCTCTAGGGGTATGTAGAGCGCGTCTAGAGCGAGGGCTCGGGTGTCAGGGCGCTTTATATGGCAGCAGAGCCGGCATGGGGGAGCGGCCATCTTTTAAAGGTCTCCAACGCAGACATGGAAGACGGACTCCCGTCCGGAAGCTGCGGGTGGGGCGGCCAGCTTTAAAGGGCTCCAACGCAGACATCGAAGACGGACTACCGCCCGGAGGCCTCGGGTGGAGCTTCCATCTTTAAAGGTCTCCTACGCAAACATGAACGACGGACTACCGCCGGAGGCCGCGGATGGAGCGGCCATCTTTAAAAGTGTCCTTAATGGTGGCAGCTGCTAGTTATCACAGGAAGGCTTAACTCAGCTCTCTTTATTTGCGGACAGCTATCTAATTAGAAGGACGCGAGCAGCGAATTTCACCAGATAGTGTGTTAGCTTAAAGAGACAAGTGAGAAGTAAACGGCCCGGTACGGTAAAGTCAAGTATAGCGAAAACAATAGTGGTGAAGGAGAATGAGAAATTTCCTAGTTAGCACAAAGGAAAGTTTCAATTTGATTAAGGACGCGGAGGCGGGGATTATGCATTACTTTCTTCACTTTCATTTAACAGCAAGTTCAAAGGTTATAGGAAAAAACACATATGTCCTTGAACTACAACTCCCATGAACCTCGGGAGTAACCATGGTCACCAACAGTCCAATCCCAGTCCGCAACATTAGGCCATATAACACTGTTGTTGCCGTAATCCTTCCGTTTTTCTCTGCTGCAGGAAGCTAAGCCTTCCGAAATTTAGTCGTCCTGGAGTCTGAACATAGGATATTAAGAAGATACTGAGCACTCTCTTGGGCACAATACTCAGGGCCGCAATTCAATCAAACAACCAAGGTAATCAAAATAAAATCTGTAACAAAGGAAAAACATGACAGTTGCAATGCATATATCACTTTCTCTATCCATGAAACCACAGTTAGCAATTTGAGCAACAGAAACAATCATGACAACCTAATTTTCATGGGACCAGGAGAACCTCGTAGAGAGTAAAGAATAGTACTTCCCTGATAAAACGGGACCTGGTGTATTGCACTCCCCCGTAAGCATTGTATCCCTTCCGAGAGGGTGTGAGGCGTAGGTATAACCTGCCCGGGGGGGATAATCCTTGCCACCACGTCCTTAATAGAATTTAAACTTTCCTTCGTGCTAACTAGGAAATTTCTCATTCTATGTCAGGAAGCGGAGGCGAGGATTATGCATTTTTAAAGCTTACTTACTACAACCGGCCTCTTCATGGAATGGTTTGAAGTAGAACATTTTAAAAGTTGACTCAGGCAATCAGGAGTTGCCGTTCCCCCGGAGGCCGTACCTCCAATGTCATGTCCTCATATGTCTTTAGGCATCTGACTACACACAATTTCGGAGAATCAGGGAAATCAGAATAAGTTACTGACCTTGTACTCGTCTTTGTTCTCCTGGAGATGGTAAAGGTAACCCCTTTGGGGGTAAAAATCCTAGCAGTAATGTCCAGGGCCCTTACATCCGACGCCCTCTTACAAGAGATAAGGCAGAGTAGCATTGCCAGTTTCTCTGAGATCTCCTTTCTGGACAGATACTGATTATCCTGCCAGGATAGCAACAAGCGGAGGACCAGGTTGACATCCCAAAGGCCTGCGTATCGGGGCTCGGGAGGTCGAGAAATCCTGATGCCTTTGAGGAGCTTTCACACCCAGGGGTGCTCCCCCACAGAAGCCCTGTCAACAGGAATATGGCCTGCAGAGATGGCAGATCGGAAGGAATTGATGGTACAATAGGCCAACCCTTCCTGAAACAGCTCAGCTAGGAAGTTCACTATATCGGGGACGCTGGCGCCCATGGGATCCAGGTCTTTCGCCATACACCAACGCACCCTTCGCCTCCAAGCCGATCTGTATCTCTTGGAGGTCCCTGGGGCCCATGCCTGCTGGATGAGGAATTGAGCATCCTGCGAAAGTGAGCTGTCCGTCCAACGTCGCCTAAAATCCTCCATGCCATGAGATGAAGATGGCTTTGGAGGACGAGATGATGTGGATGACCTAGGGGGTCCATCAGGATCCTGTCGTATAGAGGCAATCGGATCGGCGAGTCCCAGGACAATTCTAGGATGGAAGGGAACCACGCTTAAGATCGGCGTGACCAAGAACAGGGAGGCTGTCTGTCGGCGGGCTTGCGCCGCCACCCTCTGAATAAACAGGAAGGGGGAATTGCATAGGCTTGAAACGCTGCCCAATCCTGAAGGAACGTGTCCACTGCCTCCGCCCCGGGATCCGGCCTCCAGCTGAAGTACCGGGGAACCTGGGCGTTCCATCTGGAGGCAAACAGGTCTACTTGGCAGGGAACTCACGTGTCCGTCAGAGCCTGGAAGACCACTGGGTCCAACCTCCAGTCGTTGGCATCCCGGAAGTGCCTGGAGCTCCAATCCGCCACCGAGTTCTGTGCGCCCGGTAGATACTCGGCTGTGACTGAAATCTGTCGCTGGAGGCAGTAATGCCAAAAGTCCTTGGCCAGCTCCGCCAAGGCTCTGAAGTGAGTGCCACCCAGGCGGTTGATGTATTGCACCGCCGTCATGTTGTCCATGCAGAGAAGAACACAGCAAGACGCTTTGTCCCTCGTGAAGGACCGAATAGCAAAGGAGCCCGCCAGGAGCTCCAGGCAGTTGATGTGCAGGGACAGCTCGTCCTCAGTCCATCTGCCTCCCATGGAGACCGGTCCACATCTGGCACCCCTGCCCAGCTGGCTGGCATCGGACTCTATCACTAGATCCGGTTGGGAGCCAAAGATCGCCCGACCGTTCCACGCCTCCATGTGATCGATCCACCACTGGAGTTCCGTTCTGGCTTCCTGGGTTAGAGAGACCAGCATGGAGTACGTGAGTCCCCTCTGCAGATGGGACGCCTTGAGCCTCTGGAGGGCTCTGTAGTGAAGTGGTCCTGGAAAGATGGCTTGTATCGAAGACGACAATAAACCAACAATCCTGGCCAACTGACGTAAGGATATCCTGTCCCGTCGGAGAACCTTTCATAACTCTTTCTTGATCTTGCAAATCTTCTGTTCCGGGAGGTTCAGGGTCACCGCCCTGGAGTCTATCCGGAAACCCAAAAACGTCATGCTCTGCTGTGGGGTGAGATCCAACTTCTGACTGTTGATGGTAAATCCCAGAGTTCGGAGGAGAGAGATGGTGGTCTCCAAATGAGCCACCAATTGCTCCCTTGACTGTTTCATCAAAAGAACATCGTCCAGATAAATGATCAGCCGGATGCCCAACGCACAGAGGTGTTCCACCACTGGTTTTAGGAGCTTCGTAAAGCACCAAGGTGCTGACGACAGACCAAAGGGCAGGGTCCGGAACTCGAAAACCTGATCTCTCCACTGGAATTGGAGAAACCTGCAGTGTGGGGGAAAAATGGGAACCGAGAGGTAGGCGTCTTTGAGGTCTAGCCGGGCCAGCCAGTCGCCCTGAAGAAGGAGATCCCTAAGTAGATGGATCCCTTCCATCTGGAAGTGGCGGTAAACCAGCCACTCGTTGAAAGCTCTGAGGTTGATGACTGGGCGGAAGCCTTTTTCCTTCTTTTCTACTAGGAAAATGTTGCTCGAGAAACCTCTGAGGTGGAGATTCGCCTGACAAATAGCCCCTTTGGATAAAAGATCGTACACCTCCTGATCTATAAGGGCTTCGTCCTGTGAGGAGAATACTAGTGTGCGAGGCCGGGAGGCCTGTACAGGCGTCCTGTAGAACTCTATATGGAACCCTCTTACGGTCTCCAGCACCCACGGATCTGAGGTGAGCCCCGCTCACTCGTGAAAGAACTGAGCAATTCTTCCCCCCAATCGGACAGGAGACAACAGAGTAGTGCTTACTGTTGTATCCACTGGAGTTGTTCTGTGCTCCTCCATGCCCTCGGTTGTTCTTCCCTCTACCGCCTCGAGAGGGATAGAAAGATCCTTGGCGGCCGTCATGCCACCCGTTGTTCCTTTTGGCTTGTTGTCTGTTAGGGCCTTGGGAGGATTGTCGGCCGGAGGAGCGACCCCTGCCTCGTCCGGCCCCGCCAAAAACCTTCCTGGGGAAGATCTTCTTCATCGAAGCTTGCGCTTTATCCAAAGACGAGAAGGTAGAGGCACATTTTCCTAGCTCCCTGACGAAAGGGTCTCCGAATAGGGAACCCTGAGCTATGGGGCCTGCTTCCAAATAAGAGAGCTCCCCGAGTTTGGGATCAATTTTAAGCAACAGGGATCAACGGCGTTCGGCCGAGAGGGCACAGTTGGCATTGCCAAGGAGGCACATAGCCCTCTGCACCCATCCCGCCACGTCATCCATGGGAAGGGGTTGACCAGATTCCCTGGCTCTCTCCGCCAATTCCATGATCTTGGTCAGCGGCCCAACCACGTCCAAGAGCTTGTCTTGGCAGGCTCTCCATGATCTATCTATCCCCTTTTTAGGATCCTTCATGTATTACGAGAAAAAGATACATAATTTGGGATCTATCTCCGGTGTTAATGTGACTCTATTGGGGAGGGAAGGCCTAGGGCACTCCGAGCGAAGCTTCGCCCTCACTTCTTTGTCAAGGGGTGTTCTAATCTTGTGGGCGACGTAGTCGGCCACCTTCTTGTCAGGGAACCATTCTGCGGACCTGGGCCTGAAAATACACGTCGGATCAAACATATCTGCGGGGGCCTCCCCTTCCCCCGCATCTGAGGCGGAAGATTGCAGACGCCAGAGCCTGCTGGAATCCTGAAGGTCATCCGATGAACCCTCTTTGTCATCGCCATCACCCTCCCCCATATCGGGGTCAAACTCCGTGGTGACATCGTCACCGGTAACTCCAGGAAAGTCTTCCTCCCGGTAGGGTGCGTTTCGTAGCGTTTGCGCACTCTTATGGAAAGCTTCAGTAAGGCGACTGAAGCCCTCCAGGTGCCCCGCGTCACGCTTAGGAGCCTTACGCGGGTAAGCAGAGAGCACACCGCTAGGCCCGGCTCCCCCATCCCCCAGGATCCCCGTGCCTTTGAAGACCTGGGCGGACAGTTTATTCACGCTGTCCTGGAGAGGGGCCAGTGCCTGGACAATGGCCGAAGAGAGGAACCTGTCCACCTCTGGAGGAATGCGTGATGGGGGAACCCGCTCCTCCACAGAGAATACAGAGGGTAAATAATCATGCTCCCGCTGGGATTGCATGTTCCAGGAGGGAATGGCACCAATTCTAATAAAGACGCCCCAATAAAGTTAAGGGGGGGCCGCCCCCTCGCCGGTGCCCTGAAGCGCAGCCACCCGAAGCGGTGACAGACAGGAGCCGCGATCGGCTGAATATGCAAATTAAGGGCTAAGCCCGTCAAGCTTACCGCTGCGGCAGTGTCAGGCGAGGAGGCGAGGGAATGCAAGCACGAGCAGAAGCGCTCCTATCCCTCAGCGCTGGATCATCCACAAGCAGCGCGAAGGGCGCTCTGGAGCGATGGATGCGGTGACGGCGCGAAACAGCGCCACCTATCGCACCCGCGCTGTAATCAAAGACGCGCTCGGGCCACAAGCCTACCGCGCAGACCAAAGGAGCGGGAGGACCCGCTAATAAAGCGCTCGCGAAGAGCGACAGAAAATGCAAGAAATGAACCTAGGCAATTCTCTGACAAGCAACCACAACCCGTACAGCTAACCCCAACCAATCACAATGAAGGAGAGAAGGGACTTAACTGACGGGCCAGCAGTGAAGAAAGAGGAAGGACTACGGCAATGACAGTGTTATATGGCCTAATGTTGTGGAGTAGGATTGGACTGTTGGTGACCATGGTTACTCCCGAGGTTCATGGGAGTTGTAGTTCAAGGACATATATGTTTTTTCCTATAACCTTTGAACTTGCTGTTAAATAAAAGGGAAGAAAGTAATGCATAATCCTCGCCTCCGCTTCCTGACATAGAATAGATTGCATATTGCAAGTCACTCAATAACAATGTTAACACGGTATCTCTTCATTAGTTCTGTGTTTGGCTAAATACCCATGTTTCTATTAAGCTATACAGCACATGTAAAAGACTTGGGGGCCTATTAACAAGGAACAGGGAAAATTAACGCTAAGGGCGCATAGCATTAATTTTTTTAACCCCCCGCTATCGCTGGATAATATCGCCTGGTTATCGCGTTACTAACAACGCTAACCGCCTAGGCGATAAAAAATCCAGCGATAGTGGCATCTTGGGAAGTTATCGCTGGTAATGCAGCAATAAAACTACAAGAATAGGGATATCCTTGTTGATAGCCCATGGTGGATTTAGCCATGTAATCCACCTCCCATTGGATTACATGGCTCAGTCTGAAAATTAGCAGACGTAAAAAAACAGCGTTAACCGTGGTTAGCGCTGCTTTTTTTGTCTCTAACAGGGTTAGCGTGAAGCTTGATAATAGGAGAAATGTCGCATAGCGACATTTCTCCTATTATTTTGCTCTGGAACGCCCACTTTGCATCTCATTAGAGATGCAAAGGGAAGTGTAGTGAAAAAGGGTGCTAACATGCGATTTTGCATGTTAGCACCTGTTGGACTTGGCCCTCTTTGACAGGTTCACCCCTGAACTTTTTGCCTTAAGCTCTGACATGGTGGTAGTGGTTTTAGGCCTCTGGGCACTTCAGCACTGTGGCCCAGTGCAAAGTGCGTGCACTCTCTGAGTGCGTGTGGTGAGATTGGCCTGCCCTCCCATAGGAATGCATGGAGGATATGTGTGTCCATAGTAATCCCTGATGTGAGAGGAGTGCAGGGTCAAATTTAGTATGTGCGAACTCGTGAGAATAAATGCTGCGCAATGGTGTGCGCAGATTTATGGTGACTAGTGGAGAAGTGCCACTTCTAGAAGTTGGCCTTTCTGTGTACTGTGTGTCTGCCAGCCTGATGTGGAGTGCATGTCTGGCTTGTGATTGACAGGAGCTGAGAGGGCTGGGGAATTCCAGGAGCCAGGGGGAGTCTGCCCGGTGGTGAATGGAGAGATCTGCATGTAGATGGGAGGGAGGAGTTGCACCTGTGACCTGAATAGGACTGTGCCTTCCCTCCACAATACTGGCTCCGCCCTCTTTGGTGCGTCTGAGCACCTAGCCCGTCCTGTGGAAGGGAGAGAGGAGCTGAGCAAAACAAAGTGCTCAGGAGCTCCCCTGAACCAGTTGTATCTGGTTCTCCCATTGACTGCACCTTGTAGACAAAGGGAAATAGTGTATAAAAGAAGGGGCTGTGACCCCATGAAATTGTTCACTCTTGGTGTGCTGTTCTTGCGGGGCATGCTACTGGTGGGGCCCAGGAGGGACCGCCATGGGGGCTGCCTCCCTGCTGGAGGGCCCTGTGTGCTGGCCCCTGGGCCCTGCCTTGCCCCTGGATACCTGAAGGACTTTTTGGGCCATTTGCTTTATTCTCCTTGCCCCAGGACTTTGGATTCATCTAGCGTCTGGAAGTGCTATCCTTTAATTGACCAGCTGAGGAGGAGAGTGGGCTGCTCAGCGTGATACTGTTTGACTCGTTGGGGGAAATCCCCACCGGAGGGATTCCACAGTGAGGCTACCGAGGGGTTTGCCTACTCCACTTAGTGATTTTAATTGCAGGTGCCCACCCTGCATTATGGCCACATGGCCGCGTATTTCTATTTTAATTGCGGGGTGCCCACTCCGCGACTTGAACTTTTATCTTAATTGCGCGGGTGCCCACCTCGCGACTTTGCCGTTATTAGATTGAGCGGGAGCCCACCCCGCTTGCTATTTTTTTGTGGAAAGAGGGAGCCTACCCCTCATGAAGCCCGGAGTGAAGTGGCTACCCCGTCGACCCAGCCGCGGCCGCCCGGAAGTCAGGCAAAGTCTGCCTGTGACCTGGGCGGGGCCGACGTCTGGGCCGGAAGGAGTTGCGAGCTTCCATGAACCGTGGGGAGCCCCGGAAGAGGAGTTAGCCCGGAGCCTCGTAGGCTCCATATCACAAGTCTTGGTCCCGAGACAGGGGACCGGGTGAAGTATGGCGCATGAAGAAGGCGGGGCTCCCGTGAGGAGAGAGAGCCCCGCAAGCGCCGCAGCCTGTTTCCTGCAGAGGTGGCACAAGGCACATTGCCGGTGCCTGCGCCTGCCGCATCCACAATGAGGAGCCTTCCCCCCGCCAAGAGCCGGAAAGTTGAGACGACTGGGGGGGAGGCCATACGTCTGCACCCGGTGCCAATTACGTGAGCGGGCCCACAGTTGCGGGCCGCTCCGACGGCAGGGCATCCTTTGTTTTTAGAGCCCGTGTGGCTCTAACGATGGGCAACAGTTTTCAATGGCCGAGTCCCCGAGCGGGACTCCAACGCACTCCTTGTTGGTGCTGACTGGTGCCCATTCCATGAGTGGCCCGCCTGATAGAGGGCCGCTCCAACACGTGCGCAAGCTTATTCTTAGAGAACAGATGGCTCCAACGGTGGAGACATGAATATTCACAGGGCTCGGGCGTGGCTCCAACAGGGGCAATATTGTGTTAAGAGCTCCAGCAAGGCCCAGAGGGCACAGTTGTGCCAGATCTTTCCCTCATTTACAGCTGCGCAGCAATTAGTGCCAGCTGCACCGTTTAGGCGCACAGTTCTTTTGGGGTCTTGCGAAGTCAGGAGTGAGATGCACTCCTTTGCCCCACACTTTCCCAGCTGCCCAGCAAGTAGTGGGCAGCTGCCACGTTTAGGTTTGCGCAGTGGCGCACCCTTGACTTTCGCTGCATTGGCAGCGTGCGCTGACATTCTGGACACAGGGCATTTGAGCCCCTTCGGGATGCTAGGAAATGTGATTCATGTAGAATGATTTACGCACCCTGTGTTGATACCTCTGAATGTGTTTTATGATTATGAGGTTGGTTCTATTATGGTTCATGCTAGTGATATTTATTACCTATTGTAGTTATACTTAGAAGGTCTGGGTCTAATGCGTTTAGACTTGTGAGATGATGGCCTCATGTGTTTATGATGGTGAAGCTGGCGCAGAATGTAATTTGCGCCGGATGTGACACTGTGCATAATGTAGTTTATGTTACAGGCTGATGCTAAGTACGGTGGCTACCAGTAGTTACTGGTTGTGTTCTATGATTATGATATGTTCTGCATTTACTAAGTTCACTTTGTGATGGTTCTGACAGTGGTCCAGGTGGCCCTGTCATGCGTAAATAATCCCTTGTAAATATGATCTAGTGCCTGGTGGCACCATGTATAATATGTGCTTACTATTCTAATGTGTTACGATAATACAAAGGCTATTTTTGATATAACCTGGTGTGGAGTTCCTTTTGTGGTGTGCCTGGGATGTTGTTGCTGTGTGCGTGCGCAAATGCTTTACACATTGCCTCCGGGATAAGCCTGACTGCTCGTGCCAAGCTACCAAGGGGGTGAGCAGGGGTTATCTTTGGCGTGTAACTTCCTTGCCCTGACTAGAGTGGTGGTCTCTGCCTGGCTTTGGCGCACGCCATAGCCAACCAGAGATCCCATTTCTAACAGCACCCTGTTGTTGATAGGGCGATATTTTTATCTCCGCTTCTTTGGCTTTTAAAGCCAAAAAAGCGGAGATTAAGCCCTTGTTAATATGCCCCTGAAGTCTTTATCACAATACACTTTAAACAATGATTACTTCAAACCTGTGTCCATATTCTTTCCAAAGCTTACATATTTACACATAAAAGCCTTTGAGCAAGATTCATGTTTTTGGACCTATACATCCTATAGAGTTGTTGTCATCTTAGAGGTCAGTGACATGTAATCTTAACTATTAAAGGCAAGCACACTTCATCATATGTTGATTGTCAAATGAAAATTCACTGTAACATGGATTTTGTATTGTTCTAGTACAGATGTTTAAACAATGCGTGCTAGTGAATGCCATTCCGTCGCAGAATTCTATGTCAGTCCCCGGAGGCTCAGATTATGCTTCTCTTTGCTTTACTGCAAAACACAGCAGCCAATAAACAACTTTAAACTCAGCATACCCCGGATGTACAACCCCCTCCATAGTATGCACCAATCACTATCAGTCCATTAGAATATATAGTTCGAAATGAACACACCTCTTTCTTTGCTGCTGCAGCAGCGAGATAAGTACTTTTCCTTTCTCTCGATTATTGAAGTTGGATATACTTGTTTTATTCAGTGTGGTTGTCAAGGGTTAATTTACCGGAGTGTGGCGCTGTTACAGCGTTTCCGTAGACTAGCGGTGTCGCTGTGCCGATTTCCGCAACTTTTGTAAACTTGTGGTTTTTGTCACTGTTTAGTGTGGATATTTCGCAGCTTTGCGTTCCGGCGCTAATTTAGGTGTTTGAGCGCTCAGGCGCTCTGTGGGCAAGTGTTTGTGGAGCGGAAGCGGGACGCGCTTCGCGCGCTATACGGGGAACAGTCCTCTTTTCATTCCCACGCCTTGCGCATGCACGCAGAGCCGATTCCAGGGTTTGCGATCGGTTCTTCATGCATCGACGAGTAGTCTGGCTGTTCTATCCCTGGTCCGATTAGAACGCTGACCGGAGGAGTTACTGGAGCAGAGCATTGCCTTAGGGGAGAATAGGGGTGGCTCCCCACCACATGAATTGACTATTATATTTCAAATTCTGTCATTTTGTGATGGTATAGAGACAGTTGGTGTTAAGTATAGGGACAGTTTCAACAGTGCCTGTGCAGACAAGAACACCCCTGGGTTTCTCCCCCCCTAAAGCTCCTTCAGACCTCCTGTAGCAACGATGGTGTACTACGCTGAGGAGGAAGATCAGTGGGTTGAGTTCAATGAGCACGCAGAATATGATGAGCCTGAAGGGTGCCCATATGGAGGAGCAATTGGTTGAAGCCCTGGATACCCACATCCATGGCTCTGTAAATAGGGCGTTAATTAAGGCGTTACAACCTTTTACCAAGCCATTAAGGAATTATGGCAAACGTAAGTTCGGTGCTTCGCAAGGGGAGACCTCTGGTCATACCTCAGCTGAGGTCCTTGCGAGAATGGCCCGTAATGTGATGCACAACCATGGTGGTGTGAGTTCTTCCAAGGCGCGTATGGCACACGTGATGCAGACGGAGGAGTCTAATGAGTTGTCTCCTGCCGCGCCGGACACGTCTGGCTCAGATCAGGAGTCGCAGGCTTCACAGACGGCAAAGACGCGGAAACGCAAATCCCACAATGTCGAAGACAAGCCAGTCAATAAGAACCTCTTGTTTGACCATAGAAACATTATACATTCAAGATCCACTGAGTGGGTTCCCTGTGTCAAGGTGGCACACTATGTGCAGGACAACCTCCAGAGAGGTTTCGAAAAGGAAGTCAGGGCCACCCTGCGTTCCGAATGTCCCAGACCATCTCTGATGGGAAAAGTGGCATACACCCCAGAAAAAGATCCGAACATGGCCACTTTTATGAAGAAGTTTGCAAAGGATCCCAAGAAGGGACTCGACCGGGCTTGGAGGGGTTGACAGGATAAACTCCTTGATGTGACCGGACCCCTGACTAAGATATTGGATGCCGCGGTCACCGCTAAAGACTCCAACACTCCATTGGACCCCACGAAGGAGTGGACGCAACAAGCTATGTGTTTCCTAGGGAACGCGAACTGCGTCCTGTCGGCAGAACGGAGAAGTTCCTTCCTTATGCGCATTGATCCACAACTTGCAGAAATGGTGAATACGGAACCGGGCACGCTTGCTAATGGCATGCTGTTCAGGGAGAAATTCATGAAGGAGATGGGGAAATATGTGAACACATTTTACGCCCTAGATAAGGCTCAAGTGAACATCAAAAAAGGTTTTCATACTGGCCTTTTTAACAGGGCTGGGCACTTCAGGGGTCGAGCGACCGGCCGTGGATTTAATCAGACCTCTCAAGATTTCGAGCAACGTGGCAAAGGTGGTGTCCAATGTTCGAAGTTCTACCCCTCCTGTAATCGCGGTGACAGAGGGAGACAACATAGAGGTTACAGAGGACAGAATCATTCCTCCGTAGACACCTCTTACTCAGGTAAACTTATTGCAAACTTGGGACACCAAGGTGGGAGGTCGGATTGCTTTGTTCCACCATATGTGGGAGAATCTCACACAGGATCCTTGGATCCTTCTGACAGTGAGAGGGTTTCAGATAGAGTTCTATGCCTCACCCCATCAGGTTCAGATTCCTCCTCCCCTACATTTTTCCCATGCAGAGATGTCTTTCATAGACAACGAAGTTCAGTCATTGTTGGAAAAAGGGGCAATCGTGCACACGATTCCCCATCCGCTAGGGTTTGTCAGTACCATCTTTCTAGTGGCCAAAAAGGACAAAGGTTTCAGACTGGTGCTCAATCTGAGGGAATTCAATTCCTGGCTAGTGTATCGCCATTTCAAAATGGAAGGCATACATTTATTGAGGGACATCCTGTTGGAAAAGGATTGGATGGTGCTTCTGGATCTGAAAGACGCGTACCTGGCGGTGCCTATTTTTCCTCCTCACAGGAGGATCCTTCAATTCCAATGGAGAGACCAGTGGTTCGAATTTTCAGCCATGCCCTTTGGCCTTTTGCCCGCTCCTTGGTGTTTCACCAAGTTACTAAAGCCTGTGGCTCAGTACCTGAGAGAACAAGGGGTAAGTCTCATAATTTATTTGGACGATATTCTGATTATGGCTCAGAATATGGACACGGTTCTTCTTCATCTAAACTTGATGGGTTTGTCATCAACGCGCAGAAGTCCATTCTGACTCCAACGCAGTCAATGGAATTCTTGGGGTTTCAAGTAGACTCGATTGCGGCGCAGCTACTATTACCATTGAGGAAGAGAGTAGTTATCAAGAAGGAGTTGAGGAGAGCGCTTGCCTCTCCGACTATTTCCTTGAGGACGTTGGCCAGATTCGTGGGGGCTCCTGGCCGCATCAATCCAGGAGATATTCCCGGGACCCTTACATTACAGGGCGCTTCAGCGTTTGAAGATTCTACACTTACGCAAGGGTCTGAGTTATGCAGAGCAGATCTCGATCTCCAGCGAGGCACGGACCGAGATGACTTGGTGGCTGGAACACATGGATGAATGGAATGGCAAAGCCATTTTCGCAGCCAGTCCGTAGGTAGTCATAGAATCAGATACCAGCAGATGGGGCTGGGGAGCCCGCTGCGGCTCAGTGGAGACTGGGGGTCTGTGGTCCCGGGAGGAACTGGAACTCCATATCAATTGCCTGCAGCTTCTTGCGGGCTCGTTTGCGATTCGGACACTCTCCCCGCAACAAGCAAGTTGCTGTATTCTACTGCAGATGGACAATGTGCCAGCAGTACGATACATCAATCGTCTGGGGGGTACGAGGTCTCGTCTTCTGGTAGAGCTAGTCAAGGACTTTTGGCATTATTGCCTGACCCATCATATATCGGTAACGGCGGAATACATTCCGGGGTCTTGCAATGTGGTAGCGGATTGGAACTCCCGTTTTCTGAAGGATGCCAGCGATTGGAGGCTGCATCCCGGGGTATTCATGCAGTTGAACGACAAATGGGGTCCATGTTTAGTGGACCTATTGGCGTCCAGACTCAACACACAACTTCCTTGGTTCTACAGTTGGCGTCCAGACCCTCTGGCGATCAGCTCGGATGCATTTCTTCAGTCATGGACGATGGGCATTCTACATGCATTTCCACCTTTCGCGCAGCTCTGTCGACAGAAGGCAGAGGTGATACTAGTCACACCATGTTGGAAAGCGCAAACATGGTTTCCGGTGGCGCTAGCTTTGTCGTGCACACTTCCGGTTCAACTAAGGTAGTTTCCGGAGATTCTGGAGGACCCTCTGGGGTTCCCTCACCCACTGGTAATGCAGAGCTATTTATCTCTCATGGCGTGGAGACTTTCAGACGAGGATGGCAAGTGCCTGAAGTTTCACAGGAGTCTCTGTTTTTCTTATCACAATCATGGGCACCTGCTACGCACAAACGATATTAGTCAGCTTGGCGTAGATGGGTTAGTTGGTGTTCTGAACGGCAAACAGATCCCGTGGGATCAGGTGTCCATCTCATAGTTAATTTCCCTTTGGAACTCGCCAGTTCAGGAATGGCATATCGAACAGCGAACAACTTTCGTTCAGCGATTTCGGTGGGTCATCCACATGTGGATGGTAAACCGGTGGGGGAACACCCCCTGGTGTGTAAAGTGGTGAGGGGTATCTGGTTGGTTAACCCCCCGAAACCCAAGTACTCTGTTTCATGGGATGTTAACGTTGTTCTACGTTTCCTTAAAACTTGGCCGGCCAATGAAGGATTATCACGCAAACAATTATCGGCAAAACTTACGATGCTATTATGTCTGGTGTCTTGCAGACGAGTCTCGGATGTGCGAGCTTTGGATATAGCAGGTAGAGTATTTACTCCTTCAGGAGTCTCTTTCACGATTTCCAAGAGGACTAAAACACATTCTGGATGTATTTCATACCCTGCTTTTCCTCATCATACCAAGTTATGTGTGGTTCAATGTTTAAAATGTTATGAGGATTGTACTAGAGAGTTCAGGAATGAAGTTGCAGGGCAATTATTAATTTCACTTCAGAGACCTTTCCGCCCAATCACTGCAGCGACTTTAGCCAGGTGGGTTACTTGGTTATTGAGACTTGCAGGTGTTGATACTGCCATGTTTGGCGCACACTCGGTTAGAGGAGTGATGGCTTCCAAGGCCTTTTATGTGGGCTCTCGTTTACAAGATATTATGACTGCGGCAGACTGATCCTCTGACTCAACGTTTAAGACATTTTATCATAAACCGATTGTTGATGTGGCTTCGACGGTGATGGAGCAACTTTAAACTAGCATAATCTGAGCCTCCGTGGACTGACATAGAATAAACAAAATTCTAGCTGACGCAACAAGAATTTTCAATTCTATTAGGGACACGGAGGCGAGGATTATCCCACCCAGGTAACATAATGATGTTATTCTTTGTGATAGATTGTTCATTGCAGGATTTATGAAATGTTTCATGTATAATTCATGGTGATGATTTGATGTTTTCTCCCACCCGTTTGATATTGGACATATGAGGATGTTAACTAGTGAATGTCATGATGGTTATGAAACGCATATGGTTCATGAATGGCAAATTACGACTACTATTCTCTTTATAGGAGATCAAGGCAAGCAAACCTGAATGAGCAGGATGAAGTGGTTCAGAAGGAGACCAGAACAAGCAAGCATAAGGCATGGTGCCATCTACTCTGTTTTTAGAGATGGAATTCTGAGCTCAAGTTTGGATTCACGGCGATGAAGAAATCGGTGGTCCAGGTGTTCAACGGTCAAGTTTGTGGACTGTGTTAAAAGTTTGATGCAAAGAAAGAGGAAGTGATGTGTTCATTTCGAACTATATACTTTAATGGACTGATAGTGATTGGTGCATACTATGGAGGGGGTTGTACATCCGGGGTATGCTGAGTTTAAAGTTGTTTATTGGCTGCTGTGTTTTGCAGTAAAGCAAAGAGAAGCATAATCCTCACCTCCGTGTCCTTAATAGAATTGAAAATTCTTGTTGCGTCAGCTAGAATTCTTTTATTGATACCTTTCCTTATGTTATCTCTTCAACAAATCCATTGATTCTCCTTAAAGGTGAGTGTTTGGTCTACATTTATCTGGCTGATTGTTGATTTTATAACCTCCATAACCCACCAGAGCATGTCCTTCTCTGAGTGTTTAGTCTGAATATAGTGCTCCACTAAGGGGGCGTTATACACTTTACATCTGATCCATGATTGATGCTGTAGAATATGCCTTTTGACTTCATGGTTTTGCCTGTGTAATTTAGGCCACACGGACATTGGATGCAATAAACCACATTTCTTGTGTTACAATTGGAGAAGTGTTTTGCCGTTGATCTCAAATGACTTGATAGTTTTAGTGCTGGCACACACTGAGCACATAGGAGTCAGTCATGTCATATTGTCGATGGTGTGAGTATCAGGTGCACTATATGCATGTACAAGATTGGAGCCTCTTTTGAATGAAAACAGTGGTTTATTGACCAGTTCAGCTATCCCAGTCAATAATGTCTTATTTTGTTCACATTCATTTTGTTTATGTTCTGAGAAAATTGATACCCGTGGGTTAAATAATCATTGATTAATTTCATTATAACTATTCAATTGACGTTCAGATTAATCTTATGTAAGATACCAGTCGGAGCTTTACTGCCAAATTATTATTCCAAGTGTGTTAATTTTATGAAACAAAATCCCTTGTAGGCATATTTACCTATTGGTTGCTTCCCCTGCAGTGCCAGATATCTTGACTCTGCCCTTTCTCTGGAAACTACTTTTAAGGCTAGCTTTGGGCTCATTTTGCTGTTTTATTTAGCACTTCCCTAGATCTAAAGGGATTGGAAAGATGTTCACAGCCCCGTGCACCACTGATCATGCCGATTTGTGGTGTCAGAGGTCAGGTCTTACTGCCTTCACCGGATGGTGTATGTTAGGCCTGGAGCATTGGATAATTTCTAGGCCTGATACCAGGTTTCCACAGTAGGTACATGTCTATCCCTCTAGAAGGGTGGGATCATACTCCCACACCACTTACTGGTGTGGGGCTATGATTCCAAAGCGTTTGACACCAAACACGACATGGTTTGATGCAGCCATTCCAAAGTTAGCATTAACCGCAAGGTTATAATGCACTTAAGAGTTTATGGTTTGACCGCATTCACAAACAGCCCCAGAGAATAGACTCTGAGCTGCAGAGGGGCCCTGCTCAGGCAGAGGCACCCCCTCACATGGAAACCAAGCACCCTGCCCTCAGGATTGATAGGGCCTGTCTTAGGGGTGACTGATAGGTTTAAATGTGCGTGCAGGGTGAGATATAGTGAACCTATATCTTAGTGAGGAGTGCTAACACTACCTCACCCAGGCTGCAGTAGCAGGCCTGTGGTGTCAGATTTAGTCTGCTTCCCAAGGGTGGCATAATACATGCTTCAGCCCCTGGTAGGCCTGTGAAGTACCTATGCCCTTGGTTCCTAAGGTACCATATACTAGGGGCTCATGAGGTACCACAGTATCCAATCACTAGTGCACCTAATATGCACTCCAAGTTGTTTAGAGAGAACAGAGAGGCTGGGGCCCTGATTAGCAGGGTCCCGGCCAGACTATAGCCAGAAACCAGTGTAAACATCAGAAAAAAAACGGGGGCAACATAAGGTGCAGATCCTACTCTCCTACAATTGCCAAGCAAGCATTCAACAGGGAGGTCTGCACTTACCACAACCTTTTTGAGGCCAGTTACCGCTCCCCAGGAGAAATTCATAACTGCCAAGGAATGGTCTGTCCTGACATTGCTAGCATTGGTCACTTGGTGCATTTCACCAAGTATAATCTGCCCAGGATCCACACGATCTTTTGTCACCATTGTGACACTTGCTCCTGTGTCCCTGAATGCCAAAGCTTCTACTCCATTAATTAAAGGCTCTTTTCCATTAATTAAAGGCTGCTGTCTGTATTTGCCCAAGTTACTGAGACTCACAAAGGGGAACATGTCCATGCCCCCATCACTGACAAGCACAGCCTGAGTTGGAACTCTGATTAGGCCAGAGTCCACCTCAGAACCCAGGGATAACCCTACTACACCCTTACTCTGAACATTACCACCACCAATTGTAGCTGCACTAGGGGGAACAGTTGCCTTGGGGGCAATGGTGGCTGGAGTTGAGTCTTTGGATTTGGTGCAATCACTAGTTCAGTGAGTTTTCTGCTTACAGATCTTGCACCAGGGTTTCCTTTGGCCTTTTCCTTTATTAGATTGGCACTCCTCCCCTGAAGAAGATTTTTGGGGACCTTGTGAAGACTTCTGGTCTTTACCCTTCTCCCCACCCTTGTCAGGGTTCTTTGAATCTTGCTTCTTCTGGTCACTACCTTGGTTCTGAACCTTCTGCTTCACCCTGGTTCTGGCCCATTTGTCTGCCTTCTTTCCCAATTTTTGGAGAGAGGTCAGATCAGAGTCCACCAGGTACTGATGCAACAGCTGCTTTTTACAATTATTAAGGATCTGCTCCTTCATAATTAAATTGTACAATCTTTGAAAGTCATGCACCTTGCTGCCAAGCAACCAGCCCTCCAGAGCCCTAGTAGCACAATCTAGAAAGTCCACCCAGTCTTGATTTTGTGCCTTTTGGTTATCTCTGAACTTTAACCTATATTGTTCAGTGGTTAGGCCAAACCCTTCAATCAATGCACTTTTCAGACTGGAATAATCATCAGCATCCTCCTCTCTAACAGTGAGGAGCTTATCTCTACTTTTGTCTGCAAAGGAGAGCCATACGATTGTTGCCCACTGCTCCTGGGGGACCCTTTGAACTTTACAGGCCCTTTCCAGTGCAGTTATCCATTTGTGGATGTCATCCCCACTCTGGTAGGGAGGGACAATCTTGTTTAGGTTTCTATGATCATGAGACCTCTCCCTAATAATAAGGATGTTTCTGCCACCATGGGACTCTAGTCCCATCTTTTGTCTAGCTCTATGGAGCTCTAGGGACTCCCTTTCTAGGGCTATCTGCTCTCTCTTAATTTTCAGCTGAGCTTGCTCATACTGGAGCAGTCTCTCCCTCCTCTCCTGAGAGGTTTCCCTCCTATGAGAGGAGACAGAGGTCCCTATGGAGGTGTCAGAATGGTTAGGCTCCTGAGAAGGAGATCTGAACCTTCTAGGCACACTCCCAACTCTTCCTGGTGGAGTAAGGAGAGGACCATCATGGCCATCTTCATCATCCTTAGAAGGAGTTGCATTTTCTAGGTTAGGATCATTGTCATCCTCCTGGCCAGCTCCAGAGGTCAGGTCAGGGGTGTCTGAACCTCTCGGCCCTTCCTCTTCAGCTTCCCCACCCACTCTGCCTACCCCTTCAGACCCTGTAGGTCTTCTAAGATCATCCAACAGAAGTACCTCGATGAGGCGTTGGGTGTTTGCACTTTTGCCTGTCTTCAGTATCCTAGTACTGCATAATGCTCTCAATTCCAAGAATGAGAGGTTATCATACTTGGAGGGAAGAAGCCCACTGGCTTCTGGCAGGGACCCACCGGTTCCAGGCCTTGAAGACCTTACTAGTGAGGTGTGGTGTATGCACTACCTACTCTAGTTGTTTACCTACTTAACTCTCTTGAGTTGTAGAAAGGGGGTGCTAAGCCCTTGACACACAACTCTAAGTTCAGTAGAACGTACTGTATATAAGCTTGTATTATATGTACCTCTGGTACACACACTTTACTGCCCAGTAACCAGCCCTCCAGAGCCTTAGTAGCACAATCAACTAAGTCAACCCAGTCCTGAGTCTGAGTCTTTTGGGTATCTCTGAACTTTATCCTGTATTGCTCAGTGGTTAGGCCAAACCCATCAATCAGAGCACTCTTCAAGACTTTGTAGGCAACAGCATCCTCTTCTCGTACAGTGAGGAGCTTGTCTCTACCTTTGTCCTCAAAGGAGAGCCACAAGATAGCTGCCCACTGCTCCTGAGGGACCTTCTGAACTTTACAGGCCCTTTCCAGTGCAGTTATCGATTTGTGCATGTCACCCCCACTCTGGTAGGTAGGGACAATCTTGTTTAAGTTTCTATGGTCATAAGACCTTTCCCTACCACTAGGGAATTTGCTGCCACCGTGGGACTCTACAGTAGAGAAAAATGTGGTCGAGGTAGAGAAAAAACTTATTTGCAAAACATTATATAGTAGCAAACACTGGTTTGTTCATTGTGACATAAATCCAATGTAATTACTTTTGAGACAAAACATCTAATGCGATTGTATTCAAAGCACTAGTAATTTATGGCACTGACGCTCATCACATTTACAATATAAATTCTTTACAGTGCTCTTGGCACAGGAGAAAGGAGGGTGGGAAATGGGTGTGTTTAAGTGATAGTGTGTGGGTGGACGACAAGGAAAAGGTATTAGTGACATATATACATCATTCTTGCATGATAAAGAAGTTTTCCAGCCTGTGGTAGGTCAAATGTTCCTGGAAACATACATAACTCAAATGGACTAGAATTATTTAATAATGTCGCCAGAGTTTGTTTTGTATCTGTGTGTTGTCGACGTTTCGACCCCTGGGTGTAGGAATGGAATGATTTCCTTACTGTGGGGTCTTCATCAGGACTGGACTGTGAAGAGCACCTATGAATATTTAGAAAGACCGTGTGAGGAAAAGGTACAGTAACCATGTGTTGCTACTATCTTGTCAGGTGATTAGTACCTACTTTATTAAGGTGACGGGAGACCTCTGTCACAGAAATGTTAAAGGTGGGCCTGGTGAAGCTCCTAAGGGAAGAGGGAAATAGTCAAATGACTGCTGATTTAATCAGCTGTTCAAACTGGTTAAGAGCAAAGGGTGGGTACTCACTCCACCATGAATGGAAGCACGCAGCGAAGAGTCAGCGGCTTGTTTCAAAAAGGAATAAATCACGTGATATCTGTTAAAGAAGAAACGTCTCAGTTGCAAATTGAGCAATAACCAAAGTCCCAAAAAGATGGTATAAAACATAACCTGGGCAGTGGCTGTCTGTGGATAAATAGTGCCGAACATCGTCTATCTAAACACATACATGCAAAATAACGCGCACAGTGCGGTACAGCCCAATATTCAAATGAAATGACCCGATTTGGCAGTGGGGATTAAAAAAGACCGGGCAAGGAGGTCAGAGGTGTTTCTAAACACGGGCATGGTGTGTACCCGGAATGCTGGTTTGGAAAGTTAATTCGAAGCCCAAAATGAACGTGCCTGGATAAATGAAATAACTTAGAAATATGTTGGGAATTTATCTCAAGACTGAAAAGCGTTTGCTCAATTAGAAATATAACGTGCCTGGATAATAACAATTGCCATTACGCCTATCGATCAAAAGCAGGTACGAAGTTTGCCGTGATTCTAAAACCCAAAATAAGCATGCCTAGATGGTTCAAGTAGTTGGGAACATGTTGGTAGTACGCTGGTGCATAACGTGCGCCAGATTTGACAAAACCAAATAAACGTATCTGAATACTCGGATTCACTGGGATGTCTTGAGATTATCTGGTAAAACAATGGCAAACTGGAATCCCACACGCTGCACACCAATGTGAGAAGTTGGCCTGGCATATGCTGTCCACTATTCTAGTGGGCACCTTGCACCAGTCCAAACGACCCTTATTGATGGTAGGTTTAAAGACAACCTTTGTAGAAAGCTATCCTAGTGGTAGCTGTGGAGAGCAGCCTTTAGGCTAAGTCTTGAAGGAATGTAAAGCAGCTTGTTTTACCAGTCTATAATCCTGTGAATGACCAAATGAAAGGAGAACCACACCAGGTATATATATAACATATATGTATTTATTCTAAACACATCCCTCTAGTTTCTTTATGAGGCTAGAGGCCAAAGTACATTCAGTAAACTTAATTAGCACACAGTAAATTAGCACAATATATGTTGAGCCCTAGGGGCGTACCAATCCATATACTAAGAAAGTGGTATAAGAACCACGATTGACATAGAGACAAGGCCTAGAGCCTTTAGAACCGCTGGGGCCACCAGGAACCACCCAAGGTAGTGGCACAGGGGACCCACGGGGGACACGTGCAGTGTCTGAACACAGCCTTGAATCGCCATTCACTTCTACGGGGAAAGTCGTGGTTGGAATTTTGAAGATAAAGGACACTTTGAAGAGGACTTGGAGCAAACCTCTTTAGAACTAGGAAGTTCTAGAGTCAATACCCACGGGAGCACCGGAGTACTCGAGTTACCTCACCCAGGAAAGTTGGTGCATAGGTGTCTTTTGGTGTCGGGGTTCGTCGTCGTTTTCAATGTCTATCTGCTGCAAAGTGCTGCTGGCGTCCAAGTGGAAAGTGTCCGGAGGAATCTAAGCCTGGATCAAGGATGAGAAGAACCTGAAAGCAGAGGGGACAGAGTCCGGGTCACTTGCCAGTGACCAGGAAGGCGATGAGCGGATGCCCACCTATGTCGGGTGCTTGCAGGTGAAGAAGGTGAAGCTTGACTCTTCAGCCATGAGGACCAGGTGTTGACGACAACCAGGTTCTGGATTTGAGCTGTCCCACACAGGATTTCGAGTGCTGCAGTGTCGGTTTCTGGATTGGACCCAACAAACCTTGGCAACAGCAACCCACGCAGAAAACAGAAATTGGCTTTGGTGCAGACCAGCAAGGTTTGAGGGACTCACCACTCGGTGGGGAGTCAGGGCACGTCTGGAGCAACCAGGGAAGCCCAAGGAAAAGAAGAGTTACCTTCGCCGAATGTCTTCAGGAAATGCTGAAAGGGTCGGCTGTTGAAAACTAAAACAGCGATATGATTAAGCATTCACTGAAGACATGAATTCTCTACAGTCAAAACGTGTTTCTTGTCTTATGTTGACTAATGTCCGGACTCCATTTTGTATTGCCATGTCTCCACGTGCTTTGCACGAGAAGAGTCCTACCTCTTCGCTAGTTGCTCTTGTAATCTGCCTAGTAACAGTCTATAAATAGCTCCTTTGTCCGTCTGGCGCATGCCCAGACTTGACCACATCTGTTATCAGTTAGTCCTTGTTTGACCATGTTTTCGCGGGCTCAGGAAATTGTTAACTCCGCCCATATATTGATCCTGTATCGAAAATGTCCATAAATGGTAATGAATTTTGCTCTATGTTGTATCCACCCACTTATGAGCCCCTCTGTTGTGTATAAAAGGGGACCGTGTACGCAAGTTCTTTGTCCTACTCTATGCAATACTGAAGAGTGTTGTGTAGGTTGTAGGACCACCCTTAAGGGTTAATAAACTCTGTCTTTGTATTTGCAGTTTCCGTGCCAACTTCCTTCTAGTTTTCGTACATAGGAGGGCGAGCCCTTGTATTTTGCGGGCCTAGCTGAGGCCTGTACTCATCAAAAGCCTGTCTGGGAAGTGGTTCCACCTCCCTGTGACAGGAAACCTATTGTCCAGGCCTCCCCTTCCGGAGTTTCGTCCAGCAGCAGGAGGTCAGACCCGTGTGTGTGGCATCTATTTTGTGATGCCAGGGCTCTTTTAAACTATTCCTGGGCACACCAGTGTGTACATGTCTTCTCCCTCTAGAAGGGTGGACTGGTGGGGGGGGGCAGGATTCCAAAGTGTTTAACACCAAACACAACATGTTTCCATGCAGCAATTCCAAAGTTAGCATTTACCGCGAAGTTATAAGGCACTTAAGAGTGTATGGTCTGGCTGCATCACACAGCTTCAGAGAATAGATTCCGAAAGCTGCAGAGGGGTCCTGCTCATGCATGGGCACCCTCTCACACAAAACCAAGCACTCTGACTTCAGGATTGATAAGGCCTGCCATAGGAGTGACTGATAGGTTTATATGTGTCAGTGATTAAAGGTGGATATAGGTAACCTATATCTTAGTAAGGGGTGCATGCACCACCTTACCCAGGCTGCAGTAGCAGACCTGTGGTGCCATTTTGGAAGGCTTTGCAGGGGTGGCATAATACATGCTGCAGCCCCTGGTAGGCCTCTGGGGTACCTATGCCCTTAGTACCTAAGGTACCATAGACTAGGGACTCACAAGGGTACCCCAGTAACCAATCTGGAGTGTACCTAAAGTACATGCAATCAATTTAGAGAGGAAGCAGCTAGGCTGGGATCTGGATAGCAGGGCCACAGCCAGACTAAAGTCGAGAAACAGTGAAACACCAGCAAAAAGTGGGGGTAACCATAGTAAGCAGATCCTACTCTTCTACATCTCCCACCAGGTCACCATGTCCAATCTGTTTTCTATCTCAGTGGTCATCCCCTTTTTCAGAATATTGTAAAAGAATGTGACTTGTAGTACCGTATCAGTCCATAGCTGTCCTGTCTCTTGTCCCCATTGTTCCATCATTTTATCAGGAAGACTGTTATACTCTCCCCTTGCTTCATAGTCTCTGCCATTAACCCTCCTATGCCAGGGCTGTCTTGGTACATCTCTCTCAGGGCCGTCCATATTCGGTGCCTGCATGAATTGAATGCGGCTGCATGATGCTCGGTGTTTGTCAGCGTAATTGCTGGGATGCGAGCTCAGGCGAACACCAAGTTCATCTGCTCTCCGATAAGACTGCTTAGCAGACAGGGTGTGGCTGATCTGGCCAAAATGATGGACATGGCTCCCTCCGACCATCGGCGTCCCTCCTCGCCGGTGGCACTTCGCATATAGTTACGACACTGAAGGGAGCATTACATGCCATCCTGCTTCCCTTTATCCAGTTCCTGAGCGCTGTGGGAGCTGAGAGTCCTGGCACCAGACGATGGACTGCAACATGGTAGCTCCCTAGTCCTGCTGCCTTGCGTCAACGTGGAGTGCTCCGCCCGGAGGAAGAAATGGTCCTGACCCTCCAGCGGGTGCCCTGTATTGAGCTGTGAGGAGGCCCTCAACCATCGGGGCAGGTCACCCGGAAGGCCGCATCTGTAGTGAGGGGAGGACTCTGTGCCGGAATAGGGGCCAGACCTGGTTGCTGTGTGGGGCTCTGTGGTGCCAGCCCCTCTGTTTCAGAGTGGGGAGGAGATGACCTTGGTGGTGGCACACTGTCGGGCCCCTGGAGATGTGGAGGCATATGCTGACATTGTTGGCCGAGTTGCCGGCCCTTGTCTCAGCACCACAATTGATGTGCGGCGAAGGGTTGTACTTGGCTACTGGAGTGAGGGCCTTGGGCTCCCGGTCTCTCCCTTCCGCCCCTCTGATTGCTGCCTACCGGATTGCTGGGCGGACATCCTTCGGGCCCTGGAGAGGTCCTATGATGTGAGGGGCTATCCCTGGGGCAGTTCCGGGAGGTGCTGTGCGATCTGAGGCTTATTTATCCTGCCTCCAGCGTTGCCAGCTGGGCCCGCAGTAGCAGGAACTACTGGTCCACCAGCCTTTGGGAACACAAAAATGAGACATTGCCCACTATTGTACACAAAGGGGTCCCCCTTAGCTTAGATAGTGCACACTAACTAAACCACACCGTTAGACACGCCAAGTATTTTCACTTAACATTTATCCACATCGTGTTATTTATCCCACTTGTCACATATAGTTCTTATCATCACAGTACAGCACCCGAGCCTACACCCCTTTATTAACAAACTTCACAATAGCTGGGTGAGAATAATTCCCCGTGTATCATATACATTACGTTCATTGTAAATTTTAGCATTTTCAGAACTTCCCCTGACGAAGGCAATACTGCCGAAATGCACTGGGATTGTATGACATCATGATGACTTAGGATTGTATGTCACCCACAATGAATTCTGGGAAATGAAGTTTTCAAATTTTGTGAAACGACAAGCATCAATAAAGCTTTCATTGAAACAAACCCAAGAACTTTTTCATGCAACATTGAAATACAACAGTGAAACCTCTTAGAGGACTTAATACTCAGTGCCCGGGGGACATACCCCACGTGCATGGGGATGCACCAACATTGCCCACTATGCCACAACAGGCGAGGAGTGCTGTGGTGCAACTGGGAGTGTGGTACTGTAAAAATCGGAACCGTGTAGGTGGCATGGTCCCACCATGCCAAGTTTGGTATCAGCGAACCGCAAATGTGCAACGCGGTATGTATGAGTGTTTTCGTCATGTTCCACTGATGAATTCACCGTGTATACGATATTACATATTGTATCCATGGGTTCCATTTTACAGTAGTAGCCATTTTGTGGTTGCCCTCACATAGGCTGCGCACTAAGGCCATGCCCAGGCTTAAAGGACACGTACACCTTCTGTGACTTCTCTCTGACCTGAGCAAGCCGACTCCGCTGCCCGAGGTCAATCCTGTCCGGCCGGTTCCTTTCTCGCGGCCTAATGTGATTAGCATCAGGGCTCGACCCATCATAAAACCCCTGTTCGCACACGATCCCTGACTAAGCTGTTTTCACACCTGACTCTGTTTCCTACTTTATGGCTTGTTTTACGACCAGGAGGTGCCCGTTTTATTGGGGTCTGCAGTAATCTGATGAGGGTTCTGAGCCTTGCTGGGTACAATCACTGCATGCTTAATGAACTGAAATGCGGGATTGTCAATATGGCTCTGCTATTCCTTTGAAACTAAAATATGTGAATGACCACTTGTAAAACAGGGGCGGTGTTGCCCCCAAAGCGTAATTTTGTGTATATAAGTAAAGACTGGTTTTTGGTTCGGGAGCAGTCTCCTGAGAACATACATCGTGTTGTACTTCTCGGATATCTGTGATTGGTCTGCAGCCAATAAAGACGTTCTTTGAATTCACCTAGAAGACTCTGTGTTTCTGTGGGTCTGAAACAGGAAGAATCCGAAGTCTTAGGGTGTGTTCCCCTGCACCGCTGGGTTCTAAAAACCCGGTACTTCAGTTGGCGCCCAACTCGGGGCGATTTCAGTGGTACCGGTCCAAGCCAGAGGTTCGTGAGGAGCTTCGTGTGGAAATTCTGGAGGAAGGCCGCCACTTCATCGACCACTGCATGTCGACGTGGTCCGAAAGTCTTTTCTGCGAGGTTCTCCGCGTCCCGACGGCTACTAAGGACTGCTGCCCTGATTAATCACCCTGTTTTGGACCATTGACGATTTGGTAGAGCGAAACAATTGAGAGAGTCTTCTGGTGAAGTCATCGATATCTCAGTTAAGTATAAGTGGAGCGTCTCCCAGTTTGTTTGGTATCCTTCGGGATTTTGGTATCCTTCGGGATCGCTTTGATTTGGGTCTTGCAAGTGCCAAAGCCAGAGGACTTGTGTATTCACGAGACTATCGTATTCGATAATCCTTTGAAGTTTGAAACTAGACTAGTGAGCAAAGATGCCTGGTTCTAGTATATTTGGAAATGTGTTTTGTTTTGGTTGTAAAAGGGACTCCCGATTGGAGGATTCGTGTCCGGTTCCTCCAATTGGAACTCCAACTTATGAGCTTTATGTGAAACATGGCGTGGGCCCCATTACGTATAATGAAGTATGGGTCCGATACACCAGAAAGGTTGGTGTTTTAAAATGGCCCCAAAATGGTAGTTTCGACACAGAGATCCTAGATAATTTAGAAGTTAAATTGTTCAAGAAGAAAGCCCGGCCGGCGATGTTTGATTCCTTCCGCCTATGGCGAAAGGAAACCAAACAAAAATAAATTAAATTAGCAAAGAAACATAAAAGAGAGAGAGGTATGTCGATCATGCAATCAGCTTTGCAGTTTAAGGATAATGAAGAGGACCAAATGAATGAGCAGTTGCAAAGGCAACGCAAACTAGTCATTGATAAATGTTACCCAGTTTTGCCACCCCTTCAACAAGATGAGTTAAAAGAGAAAGAGAAAGATTCCCTAATGTCCCATTTGCTAAGTTCGCCACCCCCTTACGCGCAAAATGCTACAGCGCCTCCACAGCCCGTAAATATGCAGCCTCCAGCTAATGCAGCGCAAGCTTTCCCGCAGCCGCCAGCTCCTCCTCAGCCGGCTCTTACCCTGGTAGCAGAGCCTTCCCAAGGGCCGCCGATTCTGTTACCTACCGCTTCTGCGTCCCCTGCGACTTTACTCAGCACATCAGCTGCCTCCCTTGGTGCCCTACCTGCTGCTACCCCTGTATCTGTATCTGCACCCGTTTTCCTTCCCTCTGCTCTTCCCCCGGTTCTTGCCTCGACTTCTCCTTCTGCACGACAGCGAATAGCTAGTGCAGTCACTAGTCTTATATCACCCCTCTTTGGGTCGTCTACTACGACCCCTGGTCCACAGCGTAAGCAGTTACATAGTCAAATACCTGGTTCTAGAGAGAAAGAAGAACTGGACCGCATGGCACGTAGATGGATTGTTTATCCTTCTAGATATGATGTAGAATCTGTTGTTAATGTTTTTCATCAGTGGTAAGCGCCACAACAGCGGTACGTTTTTGAGAAAATGTGTGAAATTCTATGTGAGGAATTGGAAGATAATGATTTAGACTCCAGTCCGCAAGAGTTGTGTCAAGTGCGATTTGAATTTGGAAAAGGTACGATTGTGGGTTCTGATGTTGAGAAAGCAGTTGCGACACTGCTGTCTTTCAGGATTGGGGATTGTCAGCAATCGTTGTTTAGACAGGAATTCCCTGAAGGGAAACAAGTAAAAGCGCGACAATATCCGATGCGTGAGGTTCCTCCAGTTTGGAGACCTGGTGATGCGAATGCTAATCCGCCTGTTCTGCCACATTTTCAGCGTGTTTGGGTACATGTTCCCTGGAAACGATCTGAAGTATTAGCCCTTAAACAGACATTGCCTGACCCCCGTAAGAACCCTGCAGTATATTATAAGGAGTTATCGCAGACTGCAGAATTGTGTGTCATGAACCTGGCTGACATAGATATGTTGTTCGGAAATGTTGTTCCACAGCCTTTGTGGGGATTGATTCGTAATGCAGATCATGCTGCAGAACTAGGTGACACATGGGCTAATATCATTAATGTGGACAATGGACAGGTCGGTGGTGCCAAGCCTGAGCCCGTGGTAGCAGAACTCCCTGGTAGAATAATTAATTATATGAAAACTTTAATGCCCGCAATACGTGTAAATTGGGATAAATTATCCGCGTGCAAACAGAAGAAAGATGAAACAGTGTCTGATTTCTTCACTAGGTTTGAAGAAACATTTATCGACCACAGTGGTCAGGACATGAGTACAGAAGGTGGCCAACGGTTATTTGTTGATAAATTTGTGCATAATTTGCTTCCAGAGTTGTGTAAGAAATTAAATGATTCGGAGAGTTCTTGGGCCGTTTCCTCTTCAGCACAAATACTGGCTACTGCACAGTATTACGAAAATAGGGATAAAGACGAGAAGGATAGAGCAGACAAGAAAACGAAAGAGTTGAAAACGAAGGTTCTTTTACAGCAGGCTTATCCGCCACGTGCAGGGCAGAATAATTATAGGCAAACACAGGGTATCTATCAGCAACCCCAACAGTGGAATAATCAGCAAATGTATGGGTATTATCAACCACGTGTCCCTATAGGTCCCAATCAGTGTTCATATTGCAAGGAGGAGGGTCACTTTAAAAATAATTGTCTCAGATTGTTGCAACGCACAAATAATGCTTATGGCGCAAGAGGTAGAGGTGGCCAGCAAGCCCCAAGAGGTAGAGGGTGTGGAAATGTTCCCCAGAACGCGCGACCTCTTCCACCTCAAAATACGATGAATAGTTTTGATCAGCAAGCCAATGCGACTGGCAAGACAGCGCAGTACTATAATAATGAGTACTATGCAGAAGATGATAATACGGAAGGGAATGATTACTAGGACAGCTGTAGACAGAGAGAGGGAGTTGTTTCAGTGCCAGTGGACCAGAGCGGACAGTATGTTAAGGTGACTACAGCGGGTATAACAGAGCCCTTCCTGCTGGACACTGGTGCTGCAAAGAGTTCTATTATGCGCTCCAAACTCCCTGGCGCGCCTTTGTCTGGCGAAATGAATGTTTCCGTAGGTTTTTCTGGCGCCCGGGTTAGGAACCCGATCTCAAGTCCTATGGCCCTTTCTGTTGGACCTTGTGAGCTGAAAGCACCCCTCATCCTAACGATAGGATGTAATGAAAACTTGTTAGGATTGGACCTGTTGAAGAGATTACATGCGACATTATATTGTTCCCCCTCAGGAGTACAACTTACGCTGGGTAAGGAAGTGATTTCTCCCATGTATTTGTCAAAGTATGAACTACCAGCTGAATTGTCGTCTCTTCCTGATGCCCTTTGGGCCACTGGCCCTAATGATGTGGGCCTTTTGGAAATACCGCCTTATGTTGTCACTTTAAAAGCCAATGTTAAATTGCCACGCATTCCCCAGTACACGATCTCTAAGGATGGTGAAAAAGCGGTGTTAGCAATTATCTATGATTTAATTGAGAAGGATGTCATTGAAGAGACAAGAGGCAACGTTTGCAATAGTCCGGTTCTGCCTGTGTTGAAACGTACTGACCCTTCGCAGCCACCTGTTTACAAATTTGTGATCGATCTTAGAGAGGTCAATAAGGTAGTTGTGCCACAGTTTCCAGTCGTCCCTGATATAACCGCCTTGTTGACTATGATCCCAGCTTCCGCTGCTTGGTTCTCAGTAATTGATTTAAAGAATGCTTTCTTTAGTATCCCGATTGCAGAGGAGAGCAGGGATATTTTTGGCTTTTGTTTAGGAGGTCGAAGCTTCCGTTTTTAACGTGCTCCACAAGGATACTGTGAAAGCCCATCAATATACAGGCAGGCTTTAAAAGCACAGCTTGATGCCCTTGTTTTACCTAAAGGTGCTACCCTTATCCAGTATGTTGACGATTTACTAATCGCTGCAGATACTGAGGAGATTTGTAAAGGAGCTATATCATCATTGTTGCGTCATTTGTCTACCTTCCATCACAAAGTGTCTCTCTCAAAGCTACAATATTGTCGACAAGAGGTGACCTATTTAGGTCATCTCTTCTCGAAGGAGGGAAGGAAGCTGACCCCAGAAAGAATCCAAGCCATTGCACAATTAAGCGTGCCAAAGACAAAGAGAGAAGTGCGTGCTTTCCTGGGCATCACTTCATATTGTAGGCACTGGATCCCGAGTTTTTCTTTATTGGCAAAACCATTGCTAGCATTAACATATAAAGATATACCAAATCCTGTCCCATGGTCTGAAGAGTGTCAGAAAAGTTTTGTGGAATTACGAAAGGCATTACGTTCAGCTCCTGTGTTGGGTACCCCCGACTATAGTAAGCCTTTTACCCTGTATGTTTATGAAAGGGACGGTTGTGCATTGTCAGTACTGACACAGCCTTTTGGAGACAGACCGCGCCCATGCGCGTATTGTTCATCGACTTTGGACCCTGTAGCGAGGGCATTGCCAAGTTGTTTAAGAGCTACAGCGGCAGCAGCTGCGTCTATTCGACAGTCTGCTGGACTAGTGATGAATAACATATTGATTGTAATGGTTCCTCATGCAGTGGACACATTGTTAAATAGGACCAAGACACAGCATTTAACTAATGCTCGATTGTCAAGTTACGAGTTGACACTGCTAGCGAGTCATGTACACATAAAGAGGTGCAATACGTTGAATCCAGCCACATTACTGCCAATTTCAGCAGACACAGATGAGGTTGAACAGCATGATTGTCTGTTCAGAACAGAAGAAGAAACAAAAGGGAGAGTGGATCTTAAAGATACTCCCCTGGTTGAGTGTGATGGTACCTTGTGGGTGGATGGTTCATGCTTCAAGCTTCCGAATGGTGATACGACTGCTGCGTATGCTGTCACGACTCTGCACACGATTGTTGAAACTGCACACATACCACATAATTCAGCCCAAGCAGCAGAATTAATTGCACTCACAAGAGCATGCGTGTTGTCAAAAGGAATGAAAGTGAACATATATACTGACAGTCAGTACGCTTTTGGTGTGGCCCATATTTTTGGGCGTTTGTGGAAAGAACGTGGGTTCCTGACTTCGCATGGAGCTAAGATTCAGAATGGTCAGTTAGTGAATGAGCTCCTTGAGTCGCTGACCTTGCCATTACGAGTTGCGATTGTGAAATGCAGCGCACACAAGAAGGTTACCGATGATGTTGGGCGTGGTAATGCATTTGCTGATGAAACCGCGAAAGAAACAGCAAAAGATGTGACAACCCGAATGTATGTTGCAGGCCCTGCAAGATGGGTTGGTGATGTTGGAATGTGTGAAGACACGATAGAGAGTGTGAAGTCCCTTCAAGCTGAAGCCACAGAGAAAGAATTGAGTATGTGGAAAGAGAGTAAGGGTAAATTAGATGAAAACGGTTGTTGGATTGATTTGTCAGAACACCGGCGATGGTTGTTACCTGATGCATATGTGCTTCCAGTGGTTACGATGGCACATGGAATGGCACATATCAGTGTGAAAGGAATTTGTAAGTTGTTGGCTCCAGTATGGCAGAATGCAGGAATCCCTAAATGTGCAGAGAATGTAGTCAAAAATTGCATGGTATGTCTGAAATACAATCCTGGTAGGGGAACCCCAACTCCACCTGGTCATTTTGCGCCTCCATCATATCCTTTTGAAGTTCTGCAACTAGACTTCATCCACATGGAAAGATGCAACAATTTGAAATATGTACTGGTTGTTGTTTGTGCCTTTTCAAAATGGATAGAAGCATATCCCCTAAAAGACAATACTGCCTTATCCACAGCTAAAGCCCTAGTTAAAGAATTTTTCCCTAGGTTCGGAATGCCAAGGATGGTATGGAGTGATAACGGGAGTGAATTTGTAGGCCAAGTGATGAAGAATGTGTGTGAGGGACTAGGCATTAAGCAAAAGTTTCACGCTGCAAATCACCCCCAATCAGCTGGACTAGTAGAGTGCTACAATGGCACCTTGAAGCTTAAGTTGGCCAAAATGCAGGCGAGCTCCGGTCTTAAATGGCCTGACGCTCTGCCCTTAGCACTCCTATCAACAAGAATGACTGTACATTCACAAGTGGGACTTAGTCCATATGAGATAGTGTTTGGCCGTCCGGCCAATGTATGGGGAGTGCCAAGGCCGACAAAGTTCAGTGAAATCGAATATCCAGTACTGCTTGATTACCTGTATGAATTGACGGCTAAATTGCGTGTCTTAACCCAACAGGTCCACGATACTCTGCCCCAGGCCTCTGAAGCTCCAGGACACCCTATTAATCCTGGAACGTGGGTGCTAGTTTCAACGTGCAAAGAATGATGAGCCCCGTTGGATCGGCCCCTACCAAGTACTGCTATCGACAAGATCAGCAGTTCGAGTGAAAGGGAAAAAGAATTGGATTCACGGCATACACTGTAAAAGGATCCCTTTGCCCCTACCGTATGACCAGTGGGCCCAGGAGGGGATCGCTGACTCCGAGGCTGAGACTGTGCCTCGTTTTGTGCCTTTTAGCGATGCACGTGTAAAGGGGACAAATACAGAGCGAGAAAGTGACGACATTCTGCAGGAAGCTATATCGCCATCAATTCGATTGGATACCACAGAGCCTGAACTCTTGTTTCAAGACCAGACAGTGCCTGGCAGAAATAGGTATAATTTGAGACCAAGAACTATGGACAAATAAAAATTCTTTTTCTTTGATATCTTCAAAAGTGCAGCTCTATCACCTGAAGAACCTTTTTGACTTTTTGTTTTTCGAACCACCATCCGGGTTCAGCTGCAGGGTCGCGGTGCCAAGACTTTGGGGTACAAGCCAAAGACGTTAGGTCAACGGTTCTGGTTGGTCTAGGGCATTCCCTGAACTGACAGGTGTACTCCTTAGCAGAAGATACTCATCCGCCGCGAGCAGCACGATTAGAGGATGGAGTTTTTCAGGATGAAGAGGCCCACCGAGGAAATTAATTTCAAGAGCAGAATATGTAAAATAATGAATAGCAAATGTGTTGTAGTATTATGTCTGTTTGTGCTCTCTAGTATAATGATGTTTTCTGTAGGTTGTGTATTATTGTCTTTCCAAGTGTCATTTGCACCCACTGTACCAGCACCAACTAGTTATGAATACAACAAACTGCTGGGTGTGTGGTTTGATGCCACACACCATTAATAAGGGCATCCCATATCTAGTACTGCCGTTTAGCTATAATGGTTCGTCATGGGCATTCCAGACCATGTTTCTTTTTGCGCTTGAAACCTACTCCCAGCGACCACCGCGTTCCATTAGACCTAACTCGAATAATAAAGCCTTGATGAAAGGAGTTGCAGATATGAGTAGAGCTATCGATGCATATACATCTATTCCCAAGGATGAGTTGCGAGCTTATGTAGGTTGGAACGCGACTGGGTATAGCATCAGTTTGGGTGAAAAACAGCGCAGAAGTTCATCTCCGATTTGGGTCGTACCCCACATAGGTCGGTTCTGTCTGCAAGGTAATGGTCAGAATCCAAGAGCTCAGCTAGGGAAGAGTAACTGTACTGAGACATACACTTTTCCATCACAGTTTTCCCCTGCGTTTTTGGCTGCCAAGGGTATATACTTTGTCTGCAATGATCGAGCATATTCATGGTTGCCCCCTGATTTCTTGGGCACATGCTATGTTGCGAATTTGCTACCGCCAACATTTACTGCCGCCTCTGATTACCACAAGACAAGATTTGTGAGAGGCGTTGTTAGTAAGGAAGATACTGCCGGTCAGGAAGCGGGAGACTTTTTCCTGGGTTTTCTGCCGTTTTGGGGACCAATGGTCAATAGTCGGAACCTGAGACAACTGACCCGTGTAGTTGAATCCACTGTTAATGTAACGGCCGGTGCCCTTGGTAACTTGACAGCTGAGCTTCAAGCGGATCGCCTGATGACGTTGCAGAACCGTATGGTTCTAGACGTCATACTTGCGGACCGTGGTGGGGTATGCAAGGTCATCCAATCAAGCTGTTGTATTTTCATACCGGATAACGCTCCGACAGTCTACCAGGCCATTTCCAAACTGCATAAGATTTCTGAATCCATTCACGTAGATAAAGGAGATTGGTCGCTGATGGGGTGGTTCTGGGGACTGATATCAGCTTGGGGATGGAAGATTTTAATAGTCATTGGAATGATCTTAGCCATTCTTTTCCTGTTCTGTTTATGTATACAGTGTGGCCCTGTAATGTGTAGCCTCTGTGTTACATCATGTGTAAGGAAACCTATATCGAAGGACGAGCTAAGCAATAGGATGATGCTACAGCAACATCTCCATGACTTCATGAATGTAGATTTGGACTCAGATTAGTATAGTTCTTGCCTATGTAAGGGCAAAAGGAGGGTCTGTGGTACTGTAAAAATCGGAACCGTGTAGGTGGCATGGTCCCACTATGCCAAGTTTGGTATCAGCGAACCGCAAATGAGCAACGCGGTATGTATGAGTGTTTTCGTCATGTTCCACTGATGAATTCACCGTGTATACGATATTACATATTGTATCCATGGGTTCCATTTTACAGTAGTAGCCATTTTGTGGTTGCCCTCACATAGGCTGCGCACTAAGGCCATGCCTAGGCTTAAAGGACACGTACACCTTCTGTGACTTCTCGCTGACCTGTGCAAGCCGACTCCGCTGCCCGAGGTCAATCCTGTCCGGCTGGTTCCTTTATCGCGGCCTAATGTGATTAGCATCAGGGCTCGACCCATCATAAAACCCCTGTTCGCACACGATCCCTGACTAAGCTGTTTTCACACCTGACTCTGTTTCCTACTTTATGGCTTATTTTACGACCAGGAGGTGCCCGTTTTATTGGGGTCTGCTGTTATCTGAAGAGGGTTCTGAGCCTTGCTGGGTACAATAACTGCATGCTTAATGAACTGAAATGTGGGATTGTCATTATGGCTCTGCTATTCCTTTGAAACTAAAATATGTGAATGACCACTTGTAAAACAGGGGCGGTGTTGCCCCCAAAGCGTAATTTTGTGTATATAAGTAAAGACGGGTTTTTGGTTCGGGAGCAGTCTCCTGAGAACATACATCGTGTTGTACTTCTCGGATATCTGTGATTGGTCTGCAGCCAATAAAGACGTTCTTTGAATTCACCTAGAAGACTCTGTGTTTCTGTGGGTCTGAAACAGGAAGAATCCGAAGTCTTAGGGTGTGTTCCCCTGCACCGCTGGGTTCTAAAAACCCGGTACTTCAGGAGGGGGGCTGGAGGTTTGGGCCCTCCGCCTGGCCCCTGATGCAGCACTATAATTGAGGCACTGTGGAGGGGTCCCACCGGAGGACTGTGGCCCTGCATTTCCCTAACTGTTCCAAGTGTGTTCTGATGCCGTACCAGTTGAGCCTGGGCTCTCCTTGATATTTGACCCCTGATTCGGCCCCCTAGTCGAGGCACGGGTGGAGACTTCAGCCTGAGAGGTGGAGGCTCTGCACTCCCTGCCTTTCTCAATGCTCCACCAGGTCCTGTCTGCTCAGGGCTCCATGGAGTAGAAGCGCCTGCTAGAGCACTGGTGGTGGCCCATGGTGACACCTGATCCCCAGGTCGGCATGATAATCTAGACGTGGGGTTGCCACCGGGGGACTGGGGCTCCATTTCTCCCTACCGTCACCCGCTGTTCTTGCCTTAGCTGTACCAGAGCTGGGCTACGTGGGTTGGGGGTTCTCTTGACCTGCTGGCAGAGGCTCTTCACGGCATGAGTGGTCAATCTGAGGAGATGGGAGACTTTGAGCGGTTGTACTTTCCCACCCTCATAGCGGTGTGAATTTGTATCAAGATCGAGGCGCACATAATATGTGGGCGTGGGTAGTGGTGTTGGGTCGGATCCTTCATCTGTTAGGCCCCCTGGATGCTGCTCTCCTGCGGCTTGGTTAGCTTCAGCACCGAACTGCGGCCCGTGATGTCAGGTGCCAACCGCGCCGACAATGCCCGAACTTCCTGGACCAGGCGGCAACGCAGGGGGAGGACTCAATTATACACAAAGCCTTCACCTTAAGTGTCTTTGAACAGTTCCCCCAACCTGGAACAAATTATTGCGGATCGCAGGCTCCTCAGCCACAGACGATGAGAAAGGTCCACACATCTTTACATATGAGGAGGACCCCAGCACTCGGGCAGCTCCCAGGCTGATTTGCCTACACCTGCCGTAGTGACTCCAGAGATGGCAGATACCCTCATGTAGCTGATTCGTGATTACTCATCTGTGCTGAAGATGGCACAGTGATGCAATACTGCAGTAATGCATCCCCTGCACCTGCGGCAACCTCCCTTTTTAGACATTTTTGGGCAATGCACCTTCTCTTTATTAGGCACACTTTTAGCTCACCCCCCACGATCCACTAGAGCATGCCCCACATGTTTTGTTTTGGCGTATCGCCGGTTGCGGTAGGCCCACAGTATTGGGAATATCCAATCCCCGGTTATTGCAGGTTTACCTTACTCTTCCCATCCCTTCACCATTAGCACTATGGTGGGTGGGTGTCACCAGACTACAGGGACGGGCACACTGACACTGAGGAAGGGTACCGTTACGTGTCTTCCATACACTACTGTCACCTCATCATAACTTCACCGGCTGACACCCGTCTTCTCACCCTCAACATCTGAGGTAAGCATGCTGCTTGAAAAGGCTATACTGTCTACTCCTATATGAATCACCTGCAGGCGCAAATAGTCCTTCTGCAGGAGACACACTTTACTGCTGAGTAGCTGCACTGCCTACGTGAGAGATGGAGAGGGATTCTTTGTGCCACTACCTATTTGCCATTTGCACGAAGGGCTATGTTGTGTATGTGCCCTAGGGTCGCATTCAAGGAGACTCGCAGGGTAGTCAACAAAGACGGTCTGTGCGCCTTCCTTGATGGGCATCTGGACAGCCAGCCGGTATTCCTGGGTAGCCTCTATGCAGCAAACACTGATCGGGCACATTCTGGGAATCCCTCTCCGGCACGCTGGCCCACTATACAGCATTCCCATGGATATTAGCAGGGAATACAATTGCGTGCTTGAAATATCCTTGGATAGATCCCACCCTCCCCTTCCGCACTCCCCGCCCTACGCACAGATGGAGCGCTTCCTCCCCTGGGTCCACCACTGGACACTTACGGATGCTTTGTGGTTGTCAGCTCGGAATGTCCTCAGGATCGGGTTGATGCTCAGGAGGGTCCACCTCTTGATATCCCCTAGCCTTGATGGCCGTAATGGCCAAGCTCAAAGGGAGGATCAAGTGAGGGAAGGAAAGGATGGGTACAGCAGTGAGGGAGACCTGTAATGACAACAACAATAGTAAATATCGTATGGTGCTTTCTAACTAACTTTACCAGTATAAAGCACCCTCAACCCCTCCCCAGACCATGTACCTGTAACAAAAATAAAAAGGACCCTTCTGAGTTCAGAACCTTTTATCTAGTTTGCGTTGAGCGGTATTAGCATCAATCGCTCCGTTAGGTCTGCAATGAGGGAAACATAGACAATACCAATCATTGTACACATGACACAGATTCACAAGACAAGGACCTATACTCGCATATCATGAAAACATATATGAGTAGCTCCTAAACCTACCCTCTATAAGACTCCACTACACTTCACAGGGATAGAGCGTAGTCCCATAGCGCTCCGTGTACCCCTGTTAAATAGAGCCAGAAAAGATAAGTAGAAGCTGAAGGCTTATTGCTGCATACACACTGCGAGTCATGTACATAAGTAATGTTTATCATTAGGTTCTGCGATTCAGCCAAGAATAGGTTATGTCACCAACATTCCTGATGTAGACAATAAGACGAAAGTATACATGTTCTGGAGGGCTGTGATCAACCCCAAGATACATAAAGCACCTCAGTGAACGTCTAGGATCCAAACAAGCAAGAATCCAATAATCTTAGAAGGCAAGTACGCAGGACTCTGCCTGCAGTAAAGCCAGTTCCCGTCAGTTAGCACCACTGACAAGCCCACACTCTGTATGAGCCGGGAGACGCTCTCCCACGAGTACTGCCCCAACAATATCCAGACACGGAGCCCCAGTCCCATTTCCAGCGTTTGGTGGTGCACAGCACCCTTACCCTACTGATACGACGGCTGGACGCTCTTGCCTGCAGGACGAAGAATTTCCGACGCTCTCGCGGGGGCCGCCATTTCCTATATGGGCGGTTCCGCGCTGCGTCATGCGTACGTTTCAGGTTTCATGGGAATTGTAGTCCGCGGCAGCGCTTCCGTTTTCACGCGCCGTGGACCGAACTACGAAATGGCCTTCGTGTTGCCGGCAATAGCGCGCTCGAGGCTGCGTTCATGACAGTACATCCCTCCTTCAACGAGAGCGCGCTAAGGGGGCCGGTTTCTGTGGGTATTTTCGGTGAAAGGAAAACACTAGTCGGGGTGCGTGTACTCCTATTGCGGGCTCCCAGAAATTCTCTTCTGGACCGTAATCCTTCCAGGCTACCAGATACCATAGTTTATAGCCGCGCCATCGTGAATCCAATATGCCCTTTACTTCGTACTCTATCTCTTCATTGACCAACAGAGGAGGCGGCAACTTTCTCACTCGTGTATAGGATGGTTTTAGTAGAGAGACATGAAACACTGGGTGTATTCGTAGATGTGAAGGTAGGTTCAGTTTCATGGTCACCGGATTAATACATCTACTGATTTTGTAAGGTCCGATGTAACGAGGGTTAAACACACTGTGTTTCTTGAAACGTATGTTCATGGTGGATAACCATACTTGGTCCCCTTCTCTGTATAAGGGGCCTGGTCTTCTATGTTTGTCTGCAGTGCTTTTGTACTTGAGCTTTGCCGCCTTCAAATATTCCTGTGTAGTTCTTAAGGCGTCTTGCATATGAGACACCCTCTTGGATACCTCTGGGAGCTTGGTATTCTCTGCCAGATGAATAAATGGAAGAAACCTTGGGTGAAACCCATAGGTACAGTAGAACGGAGAGGTATTCGTGGAACTGTGGGTAGCACTGTTATACGCGATTTCAGCAAGCCAAAGATAGTTTACCCATTCCGCCGTGCTGTTATCCACGTAACAGCGCAAATATTGTTTGAGTGTCTGATTGAGGCGCTCGGTCTGTCCATCGGTTTGCGGGTGGAAACTCGTGGACAAGGCTGGTGTTATGTGCAGTGAGGAACACAACGCCTTCCAGAACCGAGCTGTGAACTGGGGACCCCTATCCGAGACAATGTTCCTTGGCAATCCGTGGAGAGGGATCACTTGTTTCATCAGTATTAGCGCAAGTTGGCCTGCCGATGGTACCTGAGGACAGGCTACAAAATGTCCCAACTTTGTTAAATAATCTACAATTACCAGAATAACCATGTTTCCTTTATCAGATGGTAATCCGACAATGAAATCTAAGGAAATGTTCTCCCATGGCCTGCTAGGTGTAGGAAGAGGCTGCAATAGTCCCTGGGGTCGTAGGTGATATGACTTCATCTTGGCACAGATTTCGCAGGCCATAATCCACTCCTTGATATCCTGTCGAAGAGAATGCCACCAGAATTGCCTATTTATGCGATCCACTGTCTTTTCCACCCCATTATGTCCTGCACAAGGTAGTTTGTGGCACCAGTGGAACACTTGTTTTCTCAATTTCACGGTAGGTATCAGAAGGCGATTTCGATTCATCGGGTAACCATTCTTGACTGGCCATTAAGTGTGGCTTCTCAACCATGTTCTCCACGAGAAGGTGTTAAGTCCCCTGAGGACGTCTCTAAGGAAGGTGTCAGGTTGCATTGCACAAAGCACCTTCAGGGGGTGTATGATGGGATGTTCAATGGGATTACCTGGTTCCTTTGTTGTCGTTTGTCGGGTGAGAGCATCGGCCTTTCTGTTCTCTGCTCCTGGTCTATATGTAATTATGAACTGATATTCCGAAAAGAATAACATCCATCTAAGTTGACGAGGGGTAAGTTGCCTAGCGGCTGACATGAACTGCAGGTTTCTGTGGTCAGTATATACAGTGACAACATGCTTGGCACCCATTAACAAGTGTCTCCACTCCATGAATGCGTTCTTGATGGCTAAGAGCTCTTTTTCAGCAATACTGTAGTTTCTTTCAGCTTCGTTTAATTTTTTCAACATATATGCCACCGGATGGAGCTGTCCCGTCGTAGAGTGTCTCTGTGATAATACGGCTCCCAAAGCCACATCGGAGGCATCGGCTTCCACAATGTATGGTTTGTCTGGGTCTGGATGAGTCAGGATAGGGGCAGATACGAAGGCTGTTTTCAGGGCGATAAATGCCTCTTGGGCTTCGTTGTTCCACTCAAACTTCTGTGCCTTTCTTAACAACTTGGTAATGGGGGCGACCAGTCTTGAGAACTGGTGAATGAACCTCCGGTAGAAATTCGCGAATCCGATGAAACACTGCACATCTCGCACATTCCGGGGAGGAGGCCAATCTTTTACTGCAGTGATCTTCCTTTCCGCCATTTCCTGTCCTGATGGCGTGAGCATTACTCCCAAGAATTCCACGGTGGTGACGTGAAACTCACATTTGCTCAGTTTGCAGAACAGGTGGTGTTTCTGGAGGATCTGTAGCACTGACTGAACATGTTGTATGTGTATATGCTCATTCTCTGAGTAGATGAGGATATCATCGATGTAGACCACGACGTAATGGTCTAGGATCTCTCGCAAAACGTCATTTAGAAAATATTGGAATGCCGCAGGGGCGTTACACAGCCCGAAAGGCATGACCAAATATTCATATAACCCGTACCTGGTCTTGAACGCTGTCTTCCACTCGTCGCCCCTTCTCATACGAACCAAGTGGTAGGCTCCCTTGAGGTCCAATTTCGTGTAAATCTGTGCCTTTTTTACTTGTTCAAGTAATACTGGTATTAGTCGTAAGGGGTAACGGTTCTTCACTGTAGTTGCATTCAATGCTCTAAAGTCTATACAGGCGCGGAGCTCGCCGTTAGCTTTTGGTATGAAGAACAGTGGGGACGCCGCAGGTGACTTTGATGGTCGAATGAACCCCAATCCCAGATATTTATCCAAGTAGGCTCTGAGGTGGTGATTTTCGGGCTCCGTTAATGCATATATTCTCCCACTCGGCATCACTGCCCCTGGGACAAGGTCGATTTGACAGTCGTACTGCCTATGGGGCGTTCACACTTCTGCTTGAACATCGTTGAAGACCTCAACATAGTCCCTGTACACATACGGTAGCTGTATGTCCTTCTCAGCTGCTGTGGCTATGCTCGCCCCAAGGCCAAGGCGGTGGCAGGTCCTTCTGCTACTGATTGACAATATTCTGAACAGTACGGTGAGTTCATCTGCACTGTCTTAGTCATCCAATCGATGTCAGGGTTGTGTTTGCACAACCATGGTAAACCCAGAATGATTCCGTACTGAGGGGCATGGTTTATATTGAAGGTTATGCGTTCTCTGTGGTTGTCTCCGTATTGATCCCCCAAGTCTTCTGAAGTATACCCTATGGGGCCAGTAACAAGTTTCCTTCCATCTACAGTATATACTTCTTCCGGCGTGTCCCTTGGTACCAGACGTATACCTCTGCGTTTGGCTTCTCCTATATCCATAAAGATACCTGTGGCACCTGAATCAATCATGGCAAAAGCAGGTACCCACTGGGTTTGAAGAAACAGTTGTATATCGATAAATAAATGCCCCTGAGTATTAGGGTCACTATCCCATAGGGAAGGGAGGTGTGTTAGACTCCAAGAAACCCCTTCTTCTTTCTTTGAGTCTACTAGTTTTCCGAAACTGAATCCACTGTTGCTGTAACCTTTCTGTTGCCGCGAAAGCGGCTGGCCTTGGGTTTCACTGGGCACTCTTGGACGAAATGGCCTTTTTTGCCCCAGTCTAAACATAAGCCTTGTTTCTGCCAGACTTCCTTTTCCGCTGGTGTTAATGCTGCTCTTATGGTGCTTACGTCCATAGGCTCTACCCCCGACGCGCTATGTGCCTCTGCGGTTCTTTGCCTCTCGACTGGCGGCAGGCCTCTTTCCTTCCGTTTGTGTTCACCTTTTCTCTCGCTTAACCTGTGGTCAAGTCGTAGTACCAGATTAATCAAGTCTTCACAGGTAGTGGGCTGTGGATCTATTTGGGCTATTACATCCTTAAGCTCATCCCTTAACCCCTGGTGGAAGAGTGAAGCTTGTTTGGCCTCTGGCCACTTAGTTTCTGCAACTAGGCGTCTGAAGGTATTCAAATATACTAACAGGTCTTTGTTGCCCTGTCTCAGTTCTAATAATTCCCTGTCTGCTGTGAATGATTCAGCTCGCCTATCAAAGACCTTCAAAAATTCTGCTCTAAAGGCCTCCCAATCATAGAGAAGCGGATCATCCCTGTTTACTAAGGGCACTGCCCATTGTAACGCATCCCCAGCCAAATAAGAAATAAGAAAGGCTAATCTCGCCTGATTGGTGGGGAAAGATTTCTGTTTACACGAAAAATGGAGTATAACTTGAGTCAGGAAAACCTGGACCTTACTTGATTCACCATAAAATCGTTCTGGGGTGGCTAGCGGGATAGAAACAGGCATTTCCACTACTATGGCATTGGTAGGTGCTGCTGCCTGTACCCCCACGTTAAATGGGTTTCTCTACATCCCTTCTACCCTAGCTCTTAAGTCAGCTGTTTCCTGGCGGGATGCAGCCAGCACAGCTCGTACTGTAGTAAGTACAGCCAGTACATCTTCTAGAGTGGCCATACCCGCACAACCCGACCAGGAGGACAATAATTCTTGGGTCGGAAATTCTGTCAGCTTGGAATGTCCTCAGGATCGGGTTGATGCTCAGGAGGGTCCACCTCTTGATATCCCCTAGCCTTGATGGCCGTAATGGCCAAGGTCAAAGGGAGGATCAAGTGAGGGAAGGAAAGGATGGGTACAGCAGGGAGGGAGACCTGTAATGACAACAACAATAGTAAATATCGTATGGTGCTTTCTAACTAACTTTACCAGTATAAAGCACCCTCAACCCCTCCCCAGACCATGTACCTGTAACAAAAATAAAAAGGACCCTTCTGAGTTCAGAACCTTTTATCTAGTTTGCGTTTAGCGGTATTAGCATTAATCGCTCCGTTAGGTCTGCAATGAGGGAAACATAGAAAATACCAATCATTGTACACATGACACCGATTCACAAGACAAAGACCTATACTCGCATATCATGAAAACATATATGAGTAGCTCCTAAACCTACCCTCTATAAGACTCCACTACACTTCACAGGGATAAAGCGTAGTCCCATACCGCTCCGTGTACCCTTGTTAAATCGAGCCAGAAAAAACAAGTAGAATCTGAAGGGTTATTGCTGCATACACACTGCGAGTCATGTACATAAGTAATGTTTATCATTAGGTTCTGCGATTCAGCCAAGAATAGGTTATGTCACCAACAATTCCTGATGTAGACAATAAGACGAAAGACACGGAGCCCCAGTCCAATTTCCAGCGTTTGGTGTTGAACAGCACCCTTACCCTACTGATACGACGGCTGGACTCTCTTGCCTGCAGGACGAAGAATTTCCGACGCTCTCGCGGGGGCCACCATTTCCTATATGGGCGGTTCCGCGCTGCGTCATGCGTACGTTTCAGGTTTCATGGGAATTGTAGTCCGCGGCAGCGCTTCCGTTTTCACGCGCCGCGGACCAAACTACGAAATGGCCTTCGTGTTGCCGGCAATAGCGCGCTCGAGGCTGCGTTCATGACAGTGGTCCTGACACCCCAAATCCAGACTATACTCTTTATTCCATTCTGCACAGTCTCTGAGTGCCTTAAGTGCTTTCTCTACTCACCCCCAATTGTACCTATGATCCAGCACACAGATTATTTAGGTGGGGTAATATCATAACCATGACGAGCACATTATGACCCTTAAGTGGATGCCCCCTGCATGGGACTCTGCCTGTATCGTAATCCTCGCGACCTTTATGAGGGCAACCACCGCAGGGCCCTGATGGGTGTACGAAACCAAGTAGGCTTCTGGAGGACAATTCCAATAGGCCCCATAGGCAAGTTCGCCCTGGAAAAATGTTTCATTTATACCCACCTCCTATATTACTTTACAAATCTTCTATTTGTATCACCTCGTTCTTACTTTAAAGAGCTGGATGCACTCCGTGTTCACTCATTTGGGGGACTGGACATCAGCGAGTTACCTTGGACAAGATGCAGCTACCGAAGGATCGGGGAGGCACTAGGCGCCATCCTTCGAGGAATAGTTCCTGGTGGCACAGCTCCAATGGCTGTCTCACTCGATGCTACCTCGGGGAGGCCTGCACGGATACCGGGCCCCAGTAGCTGCCGGCAATCCGCCGCCTGTTTCTACTGGGAGCCCAGCCCGTCTCTACCTATTCCATACAGGTGGCGATGGCAAAGGGTAGTATAGCTAACATAGATCGTCTCTCCCTGAACCCTCCGCTCTATACTCCTTTGCTGTCCCTGGTCAGCTTGCCTTGGAGTCAGGGCTATTATACAGCAAGGGCCCAGCACGCCTTGACCAATGGCTCGCTACTAGAGGTGGAGGCTCTATTCTCCGAGATCCAGCTTCTCCCCGTCACTCACCTGGCTGAAGAGAGCAGGCTTCCTCTGGGGCAGTTCCTCCTTCACAGGCAACTTATATTCTCCTGCCAGTATCTCTGGGAACTATTCGGGTGTGAACCAATGACACACGCAGTGCTTCAGGCCATGCTGACCATGGGATCAGGTCACCATCTTATCACGTGGCTGTACAAAGCCATACGGGAATTGGCGGCCGCATCGCACAACACACTTCGCCAAAAATGGGAGTCAGAGTTCAACATTACTGGGGTGCAGTCCACGCTGCGCTGCAGGGAGTCACAGGTCTCACAGACATATACACTTGGGAAGCCTGCTTGCTAGGAGTTATCAAGCCCCAGCTGTTAGCCAAGCAGGCAATCACACTACACTGGCGAACACCAGTTGGTCCTCCAGTGAACGCATGGATTGGAGCAGCATGCAAATGGGGTGCTGCAGAGGCAGAAGCCCTTCGGTACAAGGAGGTGCGTCAGATGCGTTGATGCCTCATCTCCCCACATTCGGCTATCTTGCTCACGCACTTCCGCAGGCTACTGACAAAGATTCTGAGCCCGCAGTAATAGCGCCCGCTGGAGGTACCAAGGTGGGCACCTTTCCCAGCAGAATTGACTAACCCCAGCCCTCCATGAGTGCGGCCCTGCCCAGGCCCCTATTATTCTCACTAGTGTCCAACATCCAGAGATCCCATTGCCTCGCTACCTGTGCCTAGACCCGCGCTCCCTACTACCATCACACCACTAGAACCCCACCCATCCCCCCCTTACCATCCCTCCCAGAATTCGCTTCCAGTTAACAGTTTATTTTCATTCGTTGGTGGGATAACTCAGTGCAGCACTTATCACAACATTTAACTTAAAGCTCCTAGACTTGCTTCTTGTCACTGCCTGTTGTTTAATGCATTTACACCTTTAGCCTAAAACTGCATATTCCATGTAATGGCACTTTGGTGCATATGCTATCATTTGTATTGCTATTGTATTATTGAAAAACCCAATAAAAACTATTTAAAAAAAGACTGCTTAGCAGACTTTTGATGTCGCCTATTGCTAGGTTTACTCATGCGGTGTTCTCATGAGATCCATTTCCCTGCTCCATCCATCAATAGTCATTTTTATATCCATTTGAGCTACGACATATGAATGGTCCCGGACGTGCCCATCTGTAGTAGCGGGTACATTCTTACTTTGGGTAGCTCAACTGGTTTATCCCTAACATGGCGCTCCCATCTTCTTAGGCTCCGGCATGTAAGGGAGGTTTCACTTGGCACCTCCTCCTCCATTTCTGATGCAAACTTCAGCTATAGCCATGTCCTCTGGTTCCAAGGATCCCTCCTCCGGGCAAGGTCTATCTTACCAGATTTTTCCCTCAGTCCAGTGGGCTAGCAGGTGACTGAATGGCAGCGCAAAGATCTCCCCTTACACTATCTCCCTTGGGTTTAGTTTATCTATCCCTTGAGTTTGGGTGGAGCAGGGTACGTCTTCGCAGCTGCTCTCCCTTGTGCATGTGCAAAGGTGTCATCTTCCTATGTCTTGGTTGGGTCAGCACCAGCCTACCTTGGTCTCCTATTTCCCAGTCAGCCTATCTTTTATGTTGAATATTTTGTAAGTCTCGGATACCAGCCACAAGCCTCTATTTAAATGTTTTCCTCTGATTCTTCTTCGATGAGTACCCTCTTCCTACGGATGCTATCTTCATGTGGTGGGCACACTGCTCTGTTTTCTTGCTGTGCTTCCTGGATGCAAGCTTTTTCTCTCTCTACCTTGATGCACAAATGTGAATCCATTCGGGCAGGGTTCCCTTCCTTTGGCTGTAGTAAGGTTCAAGGTACCAACTAGCTCCTATCTGGTTCACCAGAATGTTTCTTGAACATAAAATATCTTGGAAAAATAAGAGACAAGAGGTGTTTGGCAAGCAAGAAACAGTTTGTTTAATGAAAAGGTACAGCCAGGAGAACTGTTACAAAGGGTCTGAGGACTGTCTCAACTTATAGTCGATCTGACATGGGTTTTTATACAATTCATTGAGTGCCATAAAATAGTTCCAGCGATCCTTATTTGGTAAGGAATGTGAATCTCTGTCTTTGGAGCCATAAATTAATGTATTCGATGAGGAATCCAGGTGAGCTTCGACCTTGCGTGGACACAATGCGGCCAGTGGGAAACATGTCCTGATGTCCTGCATGAGTATCGTGTGATCACTGCCTGTACAGTGTCCTCTTTGGCTATGTATTTCAAACTTCATTAGGCATCTGACTTTATGGTGATTTGGGAATACGCATACCCCTCCGGCTATGTGTGCTTTATTGGGGCCAATCTCCCCGGACCATTGTGGTGTTGCTGTGCATATCTATGGGACTGATCTGTGGTTTCCTGTTCACATGTTTGTCTGCCAGCTACATGCCACCCTATGAGTCACCTCTGGCATGGGTCTCAGCTGCTGCCTAACTATATATTTCTGAGTCAGGGTTGATGTGGATTTCACATCAGTTGAATTTGTCAATAAAGATGCAATTTCATTTTTGTACATTGTCACAAGGTCACCGATCTCCCACAGGACACCGACCCGGATAAACCAGATGAAAACCCGTTACCAACACATGCTATGCCCTTTCTTCTTTTACAGATGTTTCATCTATTCACAGCTTCCTCCGTGCAGAACGAATATATCAGAGGGTTCTTTAGGAGGAGGATGATGTCCTAGAATCCATACGTGTCCCCAACCAACTGCATCCAATGACTAGCTGATGCGGAAGTCAAAGGCCGGAACCTCCCAGGGACTGTGCATTGCGAGAGGGCTCGAGAGGTCGCCACCGGTTTCACTGAAGGAGACTCGCAGTACAGAAGGGCTCTACGGCCAAGACCGGGAGCTTGGTTCCTGCATATAGGACCCGACTTCCAGAAAGACAACAGCGTTACACATTGCCGCAGTGAGAGGAGACAAGACAAACCAAAGACCCCATGCAGAAGCCAGCCACGTTCCAGGAGGAGCATGGCTCACACAGGTACGAGACCATTTAAGGGGTTTAGGCGGGAGGCGGGTGTCTAACGCTACTTGAGTTACCTTGGGGTAAAATACCTGAGTCAAAGACTGTGATACTGGTGAAGGTTATTTTAAGGTGTAGACATCCGGTCACTACTCTCCCTGTGTTCCACTCCAGGCGTTGAAAGGTCACTGACTCTGGTCTCCCTATTTCTGCATTTGTTTTCTGAGGCACTTAACAACGAGCACTCCAAGGAGAGACCACGCGTTGCCTGTCAAGAGACAGAATCAAGACTGGCAGATTTCTTTTCTGTATTCTCTACATGTGTCTTGCTCTGCCTTTCAGATAATACAGAATCTCCTACACGGTGGCTCAAACACAGTGAAGCAAAACGTAAAACACAACACCTAGAAAAGAGTTTTATTTTACCAAATGCAAAGACTCTCTTTTTAGAATAAGGCTTGGGGTTTATTCATGCAATTCTCTCTAACAGAAAGACTTTCCCAAATGCAAATGCATATAGAGATATATATTTATATGCAAGCAACAATAAAACACTTGGTAAATGCAACAGTTAATTGCATGAATAATACTAATGAATAAACAAGCAGCAAATAATATGATATAAGACTCAAGCAAATATACTGGATGTCCTGCAAAAGATCGGAAATATATATATACACTAGATACATCAAATAATTACTTTGGATGTGCAATCTGACTCATTTACACATCACAAAGAAAACACCTCAAATGATCAAAGCCATTGGCCACACATCACAATGGCAATAATCAAAACTCAACACCTCAAATGACCACAGCCACTGGAACCATGCATCACAATGGCACTAGTCATAAACAAGCCACCTCACCCAAATCGTTCACTCGACATCCTTGCCAATTCTAGCTGGGGGGCCCGTTCAAAGCTGGGCTTGGACTCTCGACCGGGACTCAGTTTCCGTTTGTCTTACAGCAGTACGTCTACTCTGTAAGTGAGCTCCCAACTCAGCCATCAACAAACCTCAGCTTTATAGTCTCAAAACACACACTAGAAGGTTCGAGAGTCTTCCTCTCTGCACAAGGAAACTTACTGGAACTGGCCAGCTTCCAGGCAAGCATTCATGGCAGGAAGGAATTCCCACGTCCCCTCTACATTCTCGCATGTTCCAGCCTTTATCTTGACGAAGCTCACAAAAACCTTCCAGGGTACATTAAACAATCTTTCACAAAACAATCCTTGAACGTGATTAACCCAATCAACTGGCAAGCGTGTCTGTGCTTAATAGTTCTTCCCAGTGTACAACACAGTGCACATTTGTGCACCACTGCTTATAGCTTCACATACTTCATCTCTCAATGTACATTTGTGCACCACTGCTCATAACACTGCACTTCGAGACCAAAAAGTACATACCACACCTCTCTCTCTCTCTCTCTCTCGTGCTTTTAAATGCACATCCCACACGTTCTGTTCTTGGCAAGGCTGACCTACTCCGTCACAGCTCCCACTGAAGGACTGCAAGATTACAAGAAAGAAGCCTTTACGAGAAACAAGGCATATGCAGGAGGTAGTACATTCAGGCTAGGATAAAATAACACACCAATGTCAATTTTAATAATGGTAGTCAAAGGTCATCACGTGGTGTCAGACCACAAAAGTGCCTCTAGCACTACAACATGGTGCAATCAACTAGCAAGAAGGGAAAGAATCTTTTTGAACTATCTCCTTATTTTGAGCCAACTTCCTACATACATGAATGTATTGTAAGTCATATATATTCACATTGAATTTCCCAAAATTAACAAGTGATGGAGGACTGTTATTGCATCATGATGTGATATTCTATAAAGAGGAAACAGATCCACTGAAACACTCTCTTACATACATAGAAAAAGGTACTTGACCTCACAAGCTATGCTCGAGGGGGCCTGTTAAGCCTATTCTCAGGTGATGATTAACACTGGATTTTGACGCAAGGTTTTGGGCAGAACCAGTCAGAGAAGGTGACGAGATGCACTGAACTGGCATGAAGTGCAACATAGCCACAAAGAAAAGTTGATTAATCAAGTCAAACCTAAATCTTGGCCATAAAAATGCGTCAAACATCAGGCAATTAAAACAGCTGCACAGTCTTTGGGGTTTCCAGGTTATGGAGATGGTTCAAGGTTAATGATCCGAACCAACGCACAGAACGTGGGGTGAGAACAAGCAGTGTATGGGAGTTCATACGGGCAGTACAAACATGAAACTTGTGACAACCAAGCTATACCACAGCAGGTTCAAAGGTTGATCAGCAATTCAACCCATATCTCAATTATCCAGGTGGAGAGATGGAATACCAATAAAGGCAGATCAAGGTGCAGGAATCTCAGGTTTTGGTCTCTCTGTGCCTACACTGTAGCCGTACAGCGAGGAAAAACAACTGTTCATAGTATAAAAATGTACATGAAGAATAAGACCTCTGAACCATTTAACAGCAAAGTACATTTCAGTGCAATGTGGTGGTAAACACAACAATATCAGGTGAAAGGAAGAGAAGGGAAAATATAAAAGCAAGTCATGATAACATGTTTAACAACAAGGGGAAATTACCTGATCCTACTACTTCAGTATCAAATCACTGCTACAAGAGGCCCTCAGGAGGCGAGAGATGCAGCAAGTCCAGGAAAATAACTTCAAGATATTCGTTGCCGCTCCTCCGTCAAACGAACACATTGGATGAGTGCTCTGGTGTTTGCGCAGGAATCCCCCCATTCACTCTAATAACAGCCCAAGTGCCCGCGTCCACTTTAGCTTTACTACAAAAATGAAACACTCCGGTCGAGATGGCTGCCTCGAGGGCTATTCACAAAGGTATCTTACACCTGCGAGTACTCTACACATGCAAGGATGCTCTCTGAGACTTACTGTGCTACTTCTAGCTATTCAACATTACGAGCGTCAACATACTAAAACATGCAGACCTGCGCGGCTCTACGCCATTAAACTGAGGTGGGGCAAACATTTTCAAATGCAACTTACTACAGCTAAAGTTGAGCAATAGAAAGTGCAGCCCCACACATAGCCAACCAATGATAATGCAAAACCCTCCCTTAGAAAATACTGGAGACAGAGACTTAAAAATAGAACCCAATAGGAAATTAAGATAAATTTAAAATATTTATTTAGCCTGCATATAAATTCAATTTTGTTTTACAAAATAACAAAAATAATTTCTTCATGATAAAAATGTTAAACTTTTAATTTAAAAAATATTATAACTATTAAGAAAATCATTTCAAATAATTATATACATAACTTTTTGTAAGGCAGTGTCCTCTCTAAACAGATATGTGTAAGGCAGTTTAGATATTCCGAGTACATAACAAAAAAAACACAATTTCATTTTCCATGTGATTTTTTATAACAAATCTTTAAAGACATTTTTATTTAACGCATTAAAAATTTATTAAATATTTAATTCAAATACAACTTACAAGTATTTTAGCATTTTGCATTTTGTTCTAAATTTGAAGTACATAAAATTAATTTACATTGATATTAAACATTAAAATATTTCATTTTTTTCAAGTTTAATACACTTTTTACATTTTTCCTATGTTTTTACAGAGAGAGCTCCACCCAAGTTGAATATATTAAAATTTTTATCTTTTCTTCAGCTTGAATTATAAGTTTCACACCTAAAGTAACATTTGCATTATGTATTAAGAACTATTAAATGAGTTGTAGAGAGAGTAATTATACTTTACGAAGAACAGAAGGCAAGGGGAACATGGCGGCAGGTTGATGCTGGTCGCAGGGAGCTCCGGGGATTCATCCTGCTTGTCTCAGACATTCCACTATCTACTACTGCTGGAGACCTACCTACATTACCCTCCTCTAGACCGTTCTCCCACCAGATCCTCACCTCTTTCTGGCCCAAAAACTCTTAAAGGCTGTTGTTAACTTAATTTTTCTGATTAATTCATCTGAATCCTCTCCCCTCTTTAAGATTGTGCATCTCATTATTCCATATAACCTTCAACTTGGCGAGGAACTTAAACTTAACAGAGGCTCCCAGAGCTCTTAGCACCTCCATTTTCAGGCCCACATTAGGCCTTACTCGATTTCCAGATCCCCTGGTTTGCTTTTCAGTTTAAAAAGGTTAGATCTTCAGCTAGGAAGCTCAATGAGAGGCGGCTGGACCATATGTATTCTGCTATGTTGACATCCCTGAGTGCTGGGAATCTTTTTATATAATTTGGAGAGCCTACATTTTCTAAGTATGTAAGGGAGTAAAGTCCCTTTGGCAGCACTCAATGGTAGGGTGCAGTAAATGAAGGCTCCTGGGATCCACTGCTCTACAGTCTCAGCTCCCATTTAGGACTCTCCTTGGACTCCTACGTGGTTGAGGGATGAACTCAGTCTCCAACTACAAAAGGTAAACCCTAGTACCTGGGAGGATCTGAAGTCGAGACACACCTTTATTGCAGGGTAGAACCTCCAGTTGTTAACGGCAAGGGAAATCTCGAAGTTGAAATATCTGCAGCTTTGTTCACGGTGGTCAGCTCAGATACTAACAAAAATTGAGCCATGGGAACACAAAACACTCTTAAATGCGGATAAATGGATTAAAAAGGAAGTATCTTTGTGGTACTGGGGCATGATAGCTGCAGAGGACAAGAAGAATATAGACCCACACCGGATATGGGAGAAAGACCTGTTGCAGCTGGCTGTGGCAGACCTCTGGAAGTATCTAGAAATTTTCTTGATAAAACAGTTAAGTCTGCACCGCTGAAGCAAAACCATCTCTTCACTCTCCACAGAGCCTATTGGACACCCCAGAGAATGGCTAAGTTCTCCCAAGTGGCCCAAGGTTGGAAGAGATGCAGTATGACGGGAGCAGACAACAAGCATAAGTTCATGGATTGTCCTATGCTGGAACGTTACTGGATAAAAGTAGGTGATTATGTAGAGGAACTCACGGGCTGTGAAGTAAAGATAAGACACTCTCTGATATCCCTTGGTGTAGACATGGTATTGATTAACCTCAATGAGCACCAAAACATTTCTCTGGTTCTGCCGTCTGAACTAGACTGTTTCAAGTCAGTGAGGCGCATGAGTCAACTAGACCCAGCGTATAACAATAAAGAGGCAGGAAAGCTTAGGTCTCCTTTTGTAACCTGGCAAGCGAACCCTATTAGTCCAACGATTACACCATAACTTTGCTGAGTTGATGCCGGACTGTATAGTGCATAATACTATTCAGCAAGACACGCAGTCGCATCTACGGTAAGGAGTATCTTAGTCCATCGACTAGGTAAACTAGTGACTGACGGTAGAATGAGGACAAAAAAGATAATTTATACTTTTCTAAAAATGAAAGTAATATGAGTGTATATTTTTTTAAAATCTCGAAATAATAAAATGCTTTCTTTTTTAGCTATTTTTGCCATTAAATTACATTTATTTAGATTTTTCTCTACTTTACAATACTTAATGTACGATTATTTCCTATGGGATTTTATTTGACGTCCCTACCTCCATTATTATTTAGGGAGGGTGTTTCAGTTCCAACAGATGGCCATGTTTGATTTTGGAGTTACTCCGGCTAGAAGCTGGATTACATTTAAGACTGTTTTAGGTACATTGTGGCTGTAGCACCTTTAGAAGTGTGTCTTGTAAATTGAAATGGGCTTCCTCCTTTGTGGGCGAGTACTTGTCCTCCCATAAACGCCTCCCTTAGCCTCTCACCTTCATTCATAAGTATTTTCCATTTTACAACCACATTCCTCTGTCCCTCCTACATTTACTACTAAAAGGTATTCTAAAGTGTGGAAACTGGGCAGTCAAGGCAGACAACTCCAACCAGAAAAAGATGGGAGAGGCGGAACACGTCCGCACGTAGGTTTGTGCATCGCATTTTGATGTATTTTAGTCGTAATATTGTAATTCATGAATAGGCCTGATTACCTGTGAGACGCTCTTGGATGTATCTGATGTGATTCTAAAGCTCGTGAGACTGTCCCCAGCAGATGGGAAGCAGGTTCCATTTGTAGAAAAAAGGAAATGATAAGAGGTCACTCGCGTGGATCTTTGTAATACGAGGCTGTGTCTCCTCAGAACAGGGGTGTTTAGGACTATTTATTGTGGGGTCAAGAAAGGTTTGCATAAGGTTGGCCCTGTCTGTAGTTGCACAAAGACTAGAGAATGATGTGGCGGGATGTTGCTGAGATTAACGACCAGTTGTTTTATCACCTTTAGTTTTCTCAATGATTAGCACTTGGTGGCACAGGCAGTAACAGATGTTGGGCCTATACAGACCTACAACAAAGGAAGCCTCTTCTGCAGCTCCCTGGTGAGGCTCATTAAGGCTCTAAACAGTTTGAGGTTACTTGCATTCCCGATCATAGGGGCGTGGCCTCAAAGTTCAGAATCAATTCGACCTTGTGGGTTGGAGCCAAAGCTTATTAACACACAGGGAGCAAAAGACACAGGATGGAATGAGGCCACAAATAGTCACAAAGAAATAAGGCTAATTCAAGCATTTCCATCCCTCGCTGTATTGATATCTTTGTGGCTGCTTCATGTGAATGTTCTGCGATATTGAAACATCCTCCCCGGGGTTGACACTGAGCACCTTTTACTCTCCCACATTGTATCTCTCATGTAGAGAGGTTGCATTTATAACTGAAGTTTTGGTCACATTTAGAGCACTGATAATTTTCTTTCTCGCTGTGGGTTCTCTCATGTGGTATCAAACTGAATCTCCAGCAGACACCTCTCTGGCATTTACAACAATAACAAGGTTTTGTCTAGTGTGAGTTCTCTCATGTTGAGCAAGACTAGATTTGTGGCTGAAGCTTTTCTGGCATTCAGAGCACTGATAAGGTTTTTCCCCAGTGTAGATTCTCTGGTGTTGAATGAGATGGACCTTACAAACAAAGCTTTTTTTAGCACTCTGAGCACTGATAAGGTTTGTCCCCAGTGTGTGTTTTCTTATGTTGAGTGAGATGACATTTCTGACTGAACATTTTCTGGCATTCAGTGCACTGATAAGGTCTTTCACCATTGTGAGTTCTCTTATGTTGAGCAAAACTAGATTTCCAGATGAAGCTTTTTTGGCATTCAGAGCACTGATAAGGTTTGTCCCCTGTGTGTGTTTT
>NW_028187924.1:65200-128200 GCF_964204655.1 Triturus cristatus | reverse complement strand
TACTATGGAGCTATAAAGGCTAAATGTATAAATTGGGGAAACCGCTGCATCAAGTGGAGCAGAGGCGCCTTTACTAGTGGTTAGCAAGGAAAAAGTGCACATAATTCGGAAGCCAACAAAATATAGTCCAGCAAAAGGCAAAAATTTGCGGTGTCCACACACAAAAGCAGATTACATACAGGCAGGCTGCCCGAGAGCTTGGTTGAGTTAATGAAGGGTCTCTCCATCTAAATGTGAAAGCTTAAACTTTCTGAATTGAGAAAAGTAACTAAAAACTAGATTAATGGTCTGGGTGTAACAGGTGTTTGTGTGTATATGTTTGTGTGTATATATCTAGCCGCCATGGACATTTCGAGGGAACAGTTGGAAGGCAAAATTGTCACCCAGGAGAACCACATTATGGAGACTGAGGGCTGAACTGTCTAGTCTAACTCTGCTGCTGCTTCTGTCTTTTCACGGGGTGCTCTTATTTGGATCAGGCCTGGGGTCCTTTTCTGCTTGCATAGTGTGGTTACAGATCCTGTGGGACGATATGTCCTAGTATTCGTGTCTGAATAGCAGGGATGGAGCCCGCTTAAATATTTATGCGCCAAACCTGGATCAGTCATTGTTCCTTACCAGCTTGGTGCCCTTGCTATCACTTATGGTGCCCTATTGGACACTGGTGGAGGGCGACTTTGACTGTGTCAGGTTTGAGTTGATAATTCTCAACCCTTCCTTGCGTGGTGCACCCGTTGGCAATCCACTTGTGGTCTGGACAGTGGGATTTGATAGATAGTTGGCGGGTTCAACTCTCGGAGGTTCGTGTTTACTCCTACCACTCATGATCTTGAGGTTCAGCTTGAAAGGCTCTTTACATGTAGGACACTTTGTGGTGGGGCTACAGTATTTAGCAAAAAATAACGCTCCCCCGTTCTGGGCAAGTTTCGATTATTCTCATCTAGGCCTTGTGTGCCCACCTGACGCTCAGAAGGCTTGATCACCCAAAAGTGCTGGATTGGCGTCTTAATGGGGGAGCACCTCTCATGGTAGCAGTACTGGACTGATAATGCTGGTTTAGCTCTGTCGGTAGGGATGGAATGCAAGGCTATGAAGATCTTGATTTGATGGTATTTTATCTCTAGAGCGGGGGTTTGCACTCAGCTGCTCTCGGATATTCAGCAGTAGTAGGTGGTGTTAGATGGTCTTTTGAGTGGGCAGGAAGGGACTTTGGATGGGAGGAACACTCGCTGTAGCAGCGAGAGGCTGTTTGAGCTAGTGGAACTCCTTCACTGCTTTAATTGTAACACTTATTAAACTAGAGCCCATCGTAATAGGATGCTGCCATGGCTTTTGCAGGATGTCTGTGGTGGTCACACTATACTCCAGCTCCGTGGTTTCCCGGGGCACTATGTTTTCACACAGGAGCTCAACTAGGTGTTGGTGCAGTATTATCTTTAACTATATGTATGCATCTCTAGTGTCCCTCAAGTTGGAAGTGGCTGATCAACTGGGTGCAGTTATCACAGAACAGAAGATATGGGTAGAGGTTACGGAAATTGGCGAGGTGTAAGGAGCCAGGCCTAGATGGGTTTCCAATAGAACTTTCTGCGGCCTTCGCGTTGGACCATGTTCTTAGACTAGTGGTGCTTTTCAATAATTTCCCAGCAGTGTAGTAACCTTACTCCCTCACTGCGAGAGGCTGCCATTGTCACTCCCAAAGAAGGATAAGAACCCTCTTCTTGATTCTTACCACACCCATCCATGCTTAATGCAAATTAAAAGATCTTCAGTAAAATATTGGCGACTCGTTTATTTCACATATTTGCCTTCTAGTTCTTCCTGACCAGACAGGCTTCATTCCCACACATAGCACTAAACCTAGCATCGGGCAATTGTTCCTGGTGATACACCATCAGGAGCAGCTGCCACCAGAGGCACTAGTTATCTCTGTTGATGTGTGGAAGGCGTGGTTAGGCTCACTCTACTGAGAGTTCTTATATGCTACTATGCTTGACATGGACCTGGGTTTACCCGTAGTCAGGTCACCAAAGCTTCTCTACACTGACCTCCCCCCTCCATATAACTGAACTTCCTAATTTTGGTTGTTTGGAGTTTGGGTCACCCAGGGTCATGACCCTAGCTGTGGGGGAAGAGGGGGGAGAATTGAGGTCCTGGATGATCTTTCTGCGGGGGAGAAATAGTTCCTTTTTTGGAACTCCAAGACCTATGATATCAAACATTGTTTCTCTTAGCTTGTCCTTCCTGATCATCTAAGCAAGTGACAAGGTGCTGAGTCTGTACCTCAAGAGCTGAAATGCAATGATCAGCTGGAGTCAGGGTCTGCACCTTAGTCTCCAGGATAGCGACCCTTTCTGAGATCTTCTGCTAGTTCTCTCAGTTAAGACCTAGGTCAATGGAAAGGGAGTCAAATTCGCCCTCCAACCATTTCCTAGAAGAGTCACTGGTGGCTCAAAGTTTATCATTCTTGTCATCCATGTATGCTGTGTTCCAGTCGCCAGTGCCATGGTCCCATGCTTGGAGGCTCTTGCAGCCACGTCCTTGGAGTGTTGGGTGCACCCCATAATGGCACCAAGAGGACTGTTATTCCCCGGGGAAAGCCAGGAGCAAAGCCACAAGAAAGGCCACTGTAGGAAAATGCCCCTTTTTCACATGGTCACTCCCACTTTTTGCTCACTGGCACTGATGCTTTTTGATGGAAGTGCATTGGGTCCCTGCCAACCAGGCCCCAGTGCCACTTCTCTTTCCCTGAAACTAAGTGATGTTTATTTTATTTTAAAGGTTTTATATAGCGCTGGCTAGACCCGGAGGTATTACAGCGCTTTACATGAGTATCAGATCATAATTGCAGGTTACATCGTTACAAAGGTTACACAGTTATTAGAGCCTGGCAACATAGTGACAAGTAAGGTCGAGACAAACAAAAAGGACATATACGTAAGGGAGAAAGCAGGCAAGGGGAGAGATTCAAGGGAGGGGGGGGTGAGAGCAGGGGAAGTAGACAGAGAATGGAGGTGGGAAAGAGGAGGGGAGGGTGAGAGACACAGCATGGAAAGAGGAGGGGGAGGGTGACGGGGACACAAACCGGTCGACGAGTCAGAGCTGCGTCCAAAGTCCAGTAAGCTGTGATCCCAGGGGAAGTGGTATCATTTCCCCATCTCTGATGCGAGAGGCTCCCTATACGCAGTGGACTCTCTCAGAGGGATCTCTGAGACTCCAAGGCCTACATACTAGATCCTTCCCCAAAAAGGGGAGAGGGAGTGCTTTGGCAAGAGGTGCCATACCATACCTCAACTGTGAGTGGCTCCCTAGGCACTGTGGACTCTCTCAGCGAGTTCGCTGAGACTCCAGAGTATAAATATTGGATCTTTCCCCAACAAGGGTAGAAGGAGTGCTTAGTCAAAGGGCACAAAAGGACAGGGGGCTAGGCGAAGTAGCGGGCAAGGGGAAAGATTTAGGTGAGAGGGGATAGGAGCAAAGGAAGTAAGACAAAGAAAGAAAGAGTGCTAAATGGTAACAGATAGGTAGATAGGAGACAAGGAAAAAGCAGAGTTACAGAAATACGATGGGGGGGTGGGCGAGACAGGGAGAAAAACTGTGCCCAAAGTCCGGCTGGGTAGGTGACGGTGAGGGGATGAATCAAGGCCGATCTCCTCAGTAACCGAACAAAGCGGCTAGATCCGAAGGTATCAGATCGCTTTACATAGGGTTCCACATAGTTGCAAACTTACATCAGTTACAAGTTACCAATGATACCAGTAAAAACATTTAAGAAGCATTGAAGAAAAGGAAAGTGGAGTGAGAAGGGAAAGGGGGTAAGGGGAAAAAGGGGTAGGGTACAGATACGACGGAGAGACGAAGGGAAAGTCTGCCCAAGGTCCGGCTGGGTAGGTGACGGCCGAGGGGGAATCCGCCACCCATCTCCTCTTCAGCTATCAGGTAGCTCCACCGGGCATTGGTCAAATAGCTAGGTCTCAACAGCAAAACATTAAAGGCATAGAAAGCAAGAAGAAGGGAGCGTAGAGGGGGAAGGGGGTAGGGTGAAGGGGTAGGAGGGAGATATGACCGAGAGACAAAGGGACGTCTGCCCAAAGTCCAGCTGGGTAGATGACGGCCGAGGGGGGATCCACAGCCCATCTCCTCTTCAGCTAACAGGTAGCTCCACCGGGCATCGGTCAAATGGCAGGTCAAATGATGTTAATCGTAGCCAAATTTGCAAGTACCTTAGAACCTTTGTATGTCCGTGTTACCCATGGTGCCCAGGGCATGGGTACTAAAGAAGGTCCATAAAGGCTGCAGCATGTTTTGCACCACCCAGAGGGACCCCCACACAAGCAGCATGCAGACTGCCATTATTGGAGGAGTGAAATGGTTCCAACTATTCTGAAAACACGACATTGCCAACTGCCTGTGTCCAACGCCAAAGTACACTGCATGCACTATTTGTAAGCCACCTCTACAGCAGGCTTCAAATGCCCATGGCAGGGTGCATTATATTACATGTGAGAGTTAGGGGTGGGTGGATAAATTCACTCCGCTTGCAATGTTTGTAGAATTTGGGAACTCTGCACTATGCATGTAAGAAGGAGTTCCACTAAATTCCGCCTTACAGAGTGTGGTGGAAATTTGTTCTGTTGGTGCAAACTTGTTTTGGTGTGTGCTGGCAAGAGCCACAAGACTAGCAGGCCACTAGTGAGTGTTCATAAGATTGTGGCTGTGACGTCTTTTTCGTGATGCGGAGAGTGCCAAGGACCGTGAATGTTCCTTGAGCAGATTGTTTTTTTTGAGCAGCTAAATCTCCTCAAACACGTTTTCAATTTGGTGTGCTAGTCCAATGCACCTTTCAAGTTGTGTTAGTTCATGAAGCCTTTTTGTATTTTTCTTTTCAACAAGAATGAAGTGTCCCAGAAACTCCAACTTCCTGTTCCTGTCTAGCAGGAACAGGAAGCTTTGTCCATCTCCTGGTCACAAATCTGGAATTATATATTTTTTCATTTGGAGCTGGCAGGATCACTGTATGGTGCATATGCAATTGGATGTAAGGGTTTTGTTTTTGTGATATTACAGGTAAGCTAAACCGTTGTAGAAGGGCGTTGCTTGAAGTGCATGTGCCAGCATTTATTTGTACTTTTAGTTTAATTTTAAAACTTATTGTGGTGGGAGACCTGCAGTTTCAGTAGAGGCCTAGTTATTTTTTTGTGTTTCATTTTGATCTTTTTTAAAGGAAAAATGTTGCACAGTTCAGTACATTTTCAACATGTTTGTTAATAAATATTTCAATATTTTCATTTTACTATGTGGCCTAGTCTGCCAAAAGGTCATCCAGCCTGTAGACTCAGTACTAGCCCTAGGTGCAAGTAACTGTTTCTGTAATATGTTTAAAACATCATTTGAGGCAGGGTTGGCATTGGATTAAATGAAAAATGCGTTTAGTTTTTTTTTGGGCCATATTTCAAGTTTTTTTCCTGCGAAAAGTTTATAGGTGCCTTTGGAGGATGTGTCAATGTGTGATATATAATTTTTATAGCTCAGTTATTTTTCATTTTTGGGATTGCTGAATTAATGGTAGTGTTCTTCAGTGTTACCAATGCCTCCTTTGTCTGGCCAGTGTGTGGGTATGTTTCTCATAGGCCACTGTTTGTCTTTGCTCTCCATGCCATGTGGGCAAGGGCCATTTTGTGTAATCTGTGTCCGTAGGCATGCGTGTGTTCATTTTTCCAAGTCTTCTTGCTTGTTTGACCATGTGGTCGGTGGCCATTTTGTGTAGCCAGACAGTGTGCTTTTGCCATAGGCCTTCATGTGTTCCTTGTTGTAGCCATGCCTCCTTACTTGCTGTTTGATCATTTAGACGACAGCCATTATATGCAGCCACTCTTAGTTAACTTTTTCCAGTTTTCAATCAAAGCCATTTTCTAGGGCGATTGATAGGCTATGCCTATTTGTTTTTGTCCAATTTTTTATTTTCTCTGAGATCAGTTTAATATTTATTGTATTCTATGTATATTATGATTATGAATAGGTTTATATTATATGCATTTTTGTACTTGCACCTTTATCCTCCCAATGGGATTCTCATAGTCCCTAGAACACAATCATTTCCTTGTGTTTTATTTATTAAATTTAAATAAAAATTTTATTTTTAAATTTTTTGCCATCGACCTACCTGCCATAGCTGCACAGCCGCATAATTGAATACATTTTTGTAAGGATTATTTTATTTCCCCCTGGACACCCTTGCCTGCAATAGGCACATACCAGTAGTCATTTTATAAGGATTGTACCTTTTTCCCTTGGTCCTCCCTGACCACCACAGGTGTCTCCCTGGCTTAGATGCACATAAAGCAAACATTTACATCTGTATGTTTACGCTGATTGGAAATAAAATATTTGTTATGGTGGTGTGGTTTGACTTTGGAATGGACACTATATTGTTGGTAATGATTTAGGAAAATAAATTAAGTAACCACACTAAATTATACTGTCTATGTCTGTACTGTTCCAAACTGCAACAATGCTACTCTTAACTAATTATTTTTGTTGCCTGTTTGCTTTTAGGTGTACAAGAGACATCACCCAGAGAACTGCCAGACAGAAGGCCTGTACAAATGTACATGTCTACACAACACGTGACTTGAGTCCTCCAATCTCTTCCGCTTGTGCAGCTAATTGTCACTGCCAACTGACTGCTTTAAGATGGCCCTAAAGAAAGATTCTGCCAAGAAAGTGGCCAGTGAGAAGAAGCAGCTTTCCACCACGGGCGGGACGGCCACAATCTTTTTCATCAAGCTTGTGCCTGCTGCTACCGGCTACCGGGGATCAAGCTGGAAGCAGCACTCCCATAACGACTGAACCACCCCAACCTAAGTTCAAGCCTATGCCTCCCACTGAGGCAGCCAAGCAATCCTGGTGACACAGCCAAGCAGTGATATTGAATTGGGTTTCTGTTTTGTAAAGTCATGACAGGAAACTGAGCACAGTGGACAGCAGCTGCAGCCAGTAATAGATCTTTCTGATTAGGACAGAATATTGAGCTTTCTGCTGAGTAAGAAGAACATCCTATTTTAGAACTATTGGCTTCTAGATCTCCCGCAAGAAAAAGGAAGGATAATCCATCTTCTCCAAGCCCCCTTATGATGATATGGATTGGACCCTGGCTGAGTCCAAAACTTACCAGGAAAGATTTCGGAAAAGGAAAATACCTGAAAGCCTCACAATTCTGGAAATAGGTGAGGATGACAATGAGCTAGTCATTGTGGAAGCTGGCCCACAGAAGATCCAACATTACTCCTCTTCAACCTGCTCCGAAGGATGTGGCACCACCAATGCCAGCTTCCAGATCTATAAGGCCCCCTCTGAGACCTGCATCCTTCCACTATCTCAGAAGTATGCACTGCAGAAAGCCAATCGTAGACACCCCGCCTACCTCCTGTTCTTCAGCCATTGGCAATGGCACCATTGCTCCACTGAAAGTTCTCCAATCCAGTTTGCTACGTTTTTAATGATCAGCAGGAGGATAACATCTCAATATGCTCTATTTGCCACACAATTTTCATCAAGGGAAGCCTGATTCACACTATGGTACTGGAGGACAAACATCCCGTATGGAAAAATATACCACACAATCCAGTGTGAGGTGCAGTGTAAAAATAATTGCTTCAGATGGTGTTGGTGATGAGGGGAATCGGCTTCGATCAATGGGAGGTGAAGGTGATGAGAAAGAAGAGGGTGAAATGCTCTTTATGCAAAGCACCCCTATCCCCAGCACTGCACCAGTATCATCCGCCTCAGCAACCTCGTAAGGGCGATAAGTCATATGGTAATACCACAGCAGCACCTAACAGTGACTGCCCCAAGACGCACATTGAGTTAACCACCTCCTTTTCTCTCTGGAAGCAGTGCCGGGCTTTTGGGCGGTGCGAGCGGTGCCACCGCACCGGGTGCCAAGGTCAGGGGGCGCCATTTGGGCTCTTGAAATCAGCGCCAGTCGCATTGCCCAAAAGCCTGCACTTTTGAATATCAAGCTTTCTTTTCCAGGACGTTAATCTTCCTAGAAACATAAGACCGTGTTAAATAGATCAGGAGGCACACTTTTATGCCCACCCATGAGCTGCAGTAAAAGTAAACATTTGTTTTGCTTATGAGTCAGAAAATAAAATACAAGGTTTCGCGTTAACATTTGGGAATTTCATTTGATTGATCTAAGCACATAGAGCCGAGCCCTGCTCTCTTCTCGCACAATCAGTATGTCTTCTTGCTGCCTTGATTGCTAGAGATAGTCTACTTCACTTTCAGTTTGTAAATTGAAACAAAGTAAGTTGTAGGCAGGGCTGGCTCTGTGGCAGTGCAACATATATTATAGTTTTAAATGCACCTGCTGCCGCATTCTTTGCTTCAAGCACTTTTCTGGCAACAATAAACATGTCACGATAACTCCAGTGTGTAATGATTTTTCTGGAGAGAGAGATTGGAGCTTTTACTTGTGTAAGTTTTGATTCATCGTAAGGTAGCACAGAAGGCTAATGTGCCTGCTGCAAAGAACGTATACCATGCACATCACAAAGAGCATATAATGTAAAAAAGTCAGTAGGTTACTGCTTTTGTCAGAGAGATACTATTCTTACTTGCAGTTTGTAAGTTAAAATCCTAATTTAGAACAGTGAGCAATTAACTGTCATCAAAGAGCTGCATGAAAACTGCATGGTATAGGTTAGAGCGTTACGATTTTATCCCCCGTATTTTATTATCCTAATGTTGCAAAATGGGTTAATTGGGGCAGAAATCAATTCTTATTATTAAAGAGAACCCCCAACCACGGTGTTCAGTTTTATATTCTAAGTTTGTCCTTCTCTAGACCAAGCACTCAAACTATACTGCCTACAAGTATGGATAACATGGCTCCTATTGTGGTCCTCTGTCTTATGTAATGTTTCTCATACTGATTAACACACGTATGATTGATTCAGTGGCATAGCAAGGAGGGGAGGGATGGTCCGCTCCAGGTGGTATGAGTTTTGGTGGCGGTGGCCTCTCCTGCTCATACCTGCCATGTAGGGGTAGTAATTTATCCCCCCCCCCACCTTCCAGTCGACTGCCACGGGGCGGAAAACGCAGTGACCTCCACGGGGGCTAAAAGGCTAGCAATGGCACTGGATTGATTGTCTCTGTGTAATATGTGTGATGTAAAACGCTCTGACACCCTACACTGGTATGAGTGGTGCTATAAAACTAATTTAATGAATCCGTGAGAAAGTAGTTATGGAGACTTGAGGTGCACTGGTGAAGGGTGGTAGTAAGGGAATCCCTGACGGAAGTGGTCATTGGGGGGCGCCAACAAACATTGTCGCACAGGGCGCCACCAGCGATAAAGCTGGCCCTGTCCGGAAGTCTCCTGCATCAGTGACACCAGAAAAGAGAAAAAATCCAGGCTACTTTTATGGGTATGTTTTGGCAGTAAGGGACCAATGAATGCCACCACCTAACTGTAGGTTTGTGCAATGGGAAGCTGGCTAAAATGCTAGCACTAGACCTCCATTTTCTCTTCTTTTCTTTTTTTATTTTAGAATTTGTGACTACCATTTGCCTGAAATGGAAGTTTCCCAGCAGGACCAATATTTCCAGAGTTGCTGTTCCAGCGCTCCACCATGATGTGCTGCAATTGGTTGGACAAGCTTTGCATTAGATTGCTGTTCACTGTATCCATCTGACAAACATTGAACAGTTGTCAAGCCACTGATAACATGTGTGTTTCTTTATTGGGGGTTAGGCAACTGGCATTTCTAGGTCTCAGCACTGAACAACGTTTTAAGGGTGTTTGCTGGCATGCAACAGTAGCCATGTTTGCCATGGAGAAAACCTATACTGTTACAAACATCTTGGAAGACTTTACCAGCAAGGTATTTAAATGGCTGTGACTCAGGTCTCAGAATTAGAATTTCTGCCACTGACAATGGCAGTAATATTGTTAATGCCAAGGCAGCTGGTGACTATTTCAGGGTCCTGTGTTTGGTACATTACATCAACCTCATTGGACTTTCTAAAAAGAGACAGCAACTTACTGACCACCTACAGAAGAATCTGCCCTCATTTCAGCCATTCTTTTAAATCCGGAGGTAATTGAGGATCATTCAGCATGAAAATATAATGCCAGATAAAGCCATCATACAGCAGGTGCCAACAGGTTGGACCTCGACCTATTACATGTTGCAATATCTGTTTGAGCAGTACGAATCGATCAATGAGTATGTCATTGAAAGAGGAGGGGATGCAATTGGGAAAAACATGTCCATTGTGATGGACAAATGGGGCCTAGTTAAATGCCTGATGAAAAGGCTACCTCCTTTTCAGGTTTATCACACTGGAAGTCAGCAAGGAGGACTGTACAATGGGCCAAGCTATACCATTGTTGCATCTGCTACAGGACCAGTTAAAAATGGTGGCTGAAAGCTTCACATGTGTAAATGAAGATGTGCATAATTTGGTTCAGAGTGTAATCTTTTGCTTGGCTGACAATACAAGGGTGCAAAGAGTCACTGTTGATCCATAAAGTACATCTTTACCGCAATACTTTATGCACAGTACAAAAAAATACTGCTCACTTTCATTCCTTTTTAAGAAGGGGATATTTCAGAATAAAAAGTTGATTGTTTAGTGAGCTAGAGACCTAGCACATCAGCTGGAAATTAGAGTCCTACCCCTTAGCACAAGATCAGTGGTGCTGCCTTGGACTTACAGAGTGGACAGTTCTGTTGTCTCACAGCGGCCAAAACCAGCAACAGTAATACCAGCTGCTGCAGCAACAGGAATGCAACATTTGGCCAAAAGCTCTTTGTTGGGTTGGTTTTAATATGCAGGGCTTAAGTCCAGTGCAGAGGCGGAGGCAAGAGAATGAGCATGTGGCAGCACCAATGACCATTCAGAGAATGACCCAAGAGGTATATGTGGATCCAAACCAATTGGTGTATTGGTATGGGAAGATAGGCCAATATCACAGCTCAGCAGGCTGGCAAACGTTCTGGCTTGTCTGGTGGCCAGTGTCTTCTGAGCATGTGCTCAGTGGTGCTGGCACAGTTGTCACAATGAGGAGGACACGTATCTCGCCTCAAAACATGGAGCGTTAACCATGATCAAAATTAACCAATATTTCATACCACACAATCACACCGCTCCTGAAATAACACAGGAGGATGATTGGTCAGACATGAGTATGTTAGATCTCGGTGAACCACATGAGTTTGAGGACTAATTCAACTTTTTTGACTGAGAGTAGGGACACACAGAACTTGTATTATTTGTCGCCAAACTGCTTTGCCAAATATAAGGATGTAGTTCGTGGAAGATTGTATCTAACTTACGCAGCCTCACCATTTTTATGCACATGTTTGGCCAGAGTTGGACCAAAGTTTAGTGAAAAATCCTCCCCATTCCCATCAAGGACTTTGTAGACAATGCCTGCCTCCCTCCCATGCCTATCCTTTTATCATCCCCTAGCAGGGCTACTTTTAAAGATATCTCGATTTACAAGACTGATCCCACTTCTCCTGACTCAAGGATTCTGTAACTATTGTTTTGGACTCGATCTGTATATTGCATTTGGCACATGACAAAACAGAACAATGACAGGGCCAATCATAAAATAAGTCAACATCTCAGACTTGATATCCAGGTTGAAAAAGATACATAGGCAATGATAGAGGAGGTGTATCAGATTAAACAGCAATGTCTAATTCACATACCAGAGCAATCCATTCTAATAAACATTGCTTATTAGGAGTAGGGAGTTAGAATGTAGAAGTATTCTGTAACTTTTGTTTTAATTAATAGTAATTGTAAAGCTATAATATAAATATATAACCAACTAACACTATTTTTCTTTCAATTTAGTTGCCTCTGATGGAAAATCATTTTGGTCACTCCTACAGTTGGTGCTCACCTAGGGGGGAGTGAGACCTTGCTTGTTGTGATCCCTTCCCTGTTCGCGCACTAGCCTGCTACTACTACCACCACTACCATCATTATTAAGAAGGCAACTTGGGAAACCCTGCAAGAAGTTTTTGAAGATTGAGAGAGGTAGCAGCCATCGCTTCAATTATTCAGGTAAGCGAACCGGAGTGAAGTGAACTTCTTTAGTAAAAAACTAACTTCTACTGCAGAGAACTATACAACTTTGACTTTTCTTGTTTATCTAGGTTGTTTTATACAGTGGGTACATACCCTACCCCCCTAATGTTCAATCAATAATATAATTACAGAGGGTTGTAGGACCAAGGTATAACTAACTGGTATGCATACACTTTGATAACCTGCTTACCAACAGGCAGGCTGCGCGAGAAAAAATTATATAACATACAAACACAAAATCCACCCTCTCAACCCACAAAAGGCCCAGCACTCTCCCCGAACAAATCACCCCGTCCACAACCAATGTCCAAAGAAAATTCCAAGCTATTCCCATCCCAGTTACCACCCTCTCCGCCCCGCCCACAATGAAAATCCCACCAACCAAAATAAGATCTAAAAGAGGGGTTCTCCATGTTGGTTCTTTTCTCCTCAAGGTTACCCTCCATCTATTTCATCCTGCAGTATAGCTGTGCCAGGTGCTGCAGGACGTGGCACTGGTATAGGCAGTCGGAGTAGGAAGGGGGTAGCAGTGGTGGTGGATGCAGATGCCAGCTGCCGGTGTCACTGGCTATGTTTCCTGGAAGCTGTCTGGGGCCCCAGGGCTGCAGCATCTGCCTCATTGTCCACCTACAGGGCAACCAGCTATCAGAATTTGGCCCTGATTTCCTCCAACTGGGCTGCTATCTCCTGCCATGTAGGCATACGACCAGCAGGAGTAGGTATATCAAGAAAGCAAAAAGACGATTTGTAAACAATGCTTTCTGCAAAGCAGCTGTTTAAAAGTATATAGTGGCACAGTAGCAGTACATTTCTGGTCCCCCAGGGCCATTGGAATTTGTGATTACTTTGTCACACTCACAGGGCTATTTGTTACCCACACATGCCTCAGAAAAGGCAAATGCACTGACTGGCTGAATGGAACAAAGACAGAATAAACAGCACACTATTTTTTTTATTTTGAAGGATTTCCTGGTAAAATACTAAACAGACACTTGGTTTGGAAAAATACATTTTCTCAATGAATAAGGCATCATGCACTATGGAGTACAAGTATTCTTGAGCTAAATTAATGGAGGCGTACTTGTAGTGCGTCAGGTTATTTGCTACTCTCTGAAGCTGGCTCTGCTCTTCTCAAAATGCCTTTCAATTATACCTTGAATCCAAAGAGGCAGATTTATAATATTATGTTGCACCCATCACGTATATGATGCGGATTTCCTGTCTGCCGTAACTAGATGGTGGCAAAAACGATGCACTGCAGTACAGTTAAAGGAATGAGATAAATTGTATTTGGCATGTTATGCCCCCTTATGCAAAACTTCAAATCAAACACTTAGTCTCACTGTACTCCCTGGCCTTGCCCTCCACCACAAATTATTTCCAACAAATACATTCACTTGGCAGTAAGGAAAGGAAACTATAAACCTACTCACCTGCAGGGTAGGTTAGAGGGATTGCTATAGAATAGCGGGGTGTCATTGATCATAATCATGTGTCCACTGTTTAAGCTTTGGGTTAGTCATTCATTGTCGAAAGGAAAGAAAATTGAACAGGAATGCTGTAAATCCGTTATGGAAGCCATGAAATATAAATGATAACTTGGTCAGAATAATGCGGCACATGCCAAGAACACATCTTTCAATTTTTTGGGTAGTTGGGACAGAACTTAGGAAAGAATAAAGGAGTGAAGTACTAGGAGGTGACTGAGTGGGCACTGGGAGGGAAGGGAACCTCACCTTGTTTTTGGTTTGCAATGCAATGAAAACTTTATAAATGCTGCATCAAGTGAAGCAGATGCACATTGCATAGCCAACACCACAGTACCAAATTGAACCATGCTGCAGTTGGGTCATGGCTGGAAAAATGCCATGGGGAGGGAGGTGATTGATGGGTGGGATACATATCTGCCTCGCTTATCAAATCAGTGATATAAGGGAGAAGACAGAAAATGTAAGTGCCCCCGCCCCCCCTGTTAACCAAAGCTTTGAAACCAAGGAAGCAAAGTTGGCGACACACTCCTCTCCAGAAGAGATCCCTTATTTCTTCATCCAAGCAATTATCCATTCATCCTTTCATTGTTCTAGTATTATTCATTCTTTGATACCCATCATTTAATCTTTACATTCTCTCATCCATTCTTTCACCATTCCAATCCAAGATACATGAAATTGCACAAACAATTTAGAAAACATGACATTGCCCACTCCCTGTGTGTAATGGCAAAGTACACAGCATGTGCTATACTTAAGTCACTCTACAGCAGTCCTTCAGAGCCCTAAGGCAGGGTGCATCATATTACATTTGAGAGCGCATCTTCATGAGCAGATATGGCCCTGTAATGCCTAGTTCCATTGCTAGTCATTCAAGTTATCAGGAGGACATTTTAAAGAAATGTACTGGGTACTGGTCCTTGCAAGTTAACAAGCTACATAACGGCTGAACTGAAAATAATGATGTTGTGTATCAAACATGTCATCTTAATAAATCTGCACTTATGCCAGTATCTAGCTTATTTGGACATGCACCCAGAGGGCACCCTAGAGGTGATCACCTGTAGCCCTATTCTGTGTTTTGGCTGACTGGTATCTTCCAGCTTTCCACCGTAGACTAGTTTCTGACCTCCTGCAATGAAGAGCCTGTGTTCTCAGAGGACAGGAACAATGTCTGTTTGGCAGGTGTTCACACCTCCTCCAATAGGATGGCTAATGATTCAGCATACCAAGGCCAGAGGCTTCGAAGCCTCTGCCAACTTTGATATGCGACACCGGCTTCTCCCCATATACCTCCAGACCTGGGTAATGCCTCCCCCTGGCCTGGGCCCCTTTTGGCACAAGAGCGGTTGGGAAATTAGATATTCAGAAGATGTGAAGCACCCACAGGCTAGCCTCTCTCTCCTGGCCCACTAACCATGACTACACAAATTAAGTTGCTTACATGGAATGTGTGGGGCCTCTGTTCCCCCTCGAAGTGTTCTAATGTGCTGCCCTACTTGAAACAACAGGAAGGACAAGTTGCATTCCTCTATTAGAATAGAAACTGTTTGTATTTACGCAGTGCTCTAAGTGAGTTAGCATTCGCTGCACCATTCTGTTTGCAGGCGTCATTTTAGGCTGTTTGAAACTGATCTCGTCCAATTCCGAGAAATGCTCCCCTTAGAGTTTGCTTTCTTCACTTCTGTTATATTTTAGTAATGAGTGCACTGTTCATATTAGCGCATACCTTTCTCACTAGATAGAGGCCCTCTCCCACTTGTCTAGTGGCGGGCCCAGAATGGAACGACTTTGGATGTTCGTTTGTGTCAGATACGAGAAGTTGAAACCCTTACTCTTTGTATTTCACTGTTTGACTGCACCTGCTTGGAAAATTTCACTGTGGGCACATTTTTTCTTGACTACGAAACTTACAAATTGTTTCTTTAAGCTTGTCGAAGTTAATCCTCTCGGCAGCACTCCTTGTGACTGGGCAGATGGGGCTCCACTCTGAATGTATATGAATAAACAACTTTAGTTTGTATTCTCTACAGTCTGACTGGCTCTTCATTTATTACAGAAGGCTGAGAGGTGGTCATTAGTGACCCGCATAGCCCTAATGGGTCACTTCCTTCAGTTGGCACCCGAATAGGGACTCCTTCTGGTGATTGATCCATCCCCTTTCCGCAGACGGGGGAGGCCGAGGACATCGTCGGGTCGGACTGACGGTTCAGGGATCCCTCCAACAAGTGTCTGTTGATTGCAGCTGCCCCTTCCGTCCTACCGGACGGTGCCTCGCCCAGTGGTCATCCCGACTGGAGTCCTAAATGGCGAAACCCTTGGCTCTGACTGTTTGGTCTGAAGAGTCAGCAGTGGAGGACCGGTTCATTTGTACTACTGATATCAGGTGAGCTTGTTTTGGCTCTTTGTGGATATGGTACTGTTTGGGTTTGAGTTTGGTATGGTCTAAGGACTGTCTTGATAAAAAGTATTTGCAAATACCTTGCCAGGTAAAAATGATGACTATGTTTTTCTTTTGAAAATGCCTGGCTTTAGCAAGTTTTGGAATTAGTGTTATAGTTGTTGTTATGCAGATGCTTGGTTGGAAGAAGCTCAACCTGCGCCTCCTGAGGGCAGCCCTAATAGTGTACTTGAAGCTTCAGCAATGTCAGAACTGCTACTGTAAATTCAAAGCCGCACAATAATCCACTGAATGAGACCGGTGTTAGCTTTTGGGAGGCATAGACACCTGCCACCACCTACTCTTTATTTGGGTTTATTATGATAGTTCTAAACTTATATTCCAAGGTAGTTAGATGTGTTGCCCCTTCATTACTACTACCAGCTGTGATGGCTTGTTTTATTTTTGGGTGTGGAAGGGTTGGTTCTTTGTCTGTTAGACCTGGCATCTTTAGTTTGGTTCTCCCCTAACCTTTTGGCTTCAACTCTACCATTTTGGTGGCTCTGTGTTTGGAAGATCTTTTTGTTATCCCCGTCTGTGTCGGCTCTGTGTTTGTGTCGACTCACGATTTGGTTCTCCCCTAAAGTTTTGTCTTTAACCCTCCTATTTTTGATGGTTCTGTTTTTGGCTTCTGTATTTGGTGGCTCAATAGTTGTCGGCTGACTTTTTGGCAGCTCACTTTAGTGGCTATCGATTTGGCAGCTCAATATGTAGTATTTGGCGGCTCAGTCTTTAGCGGCTCAGTCATTGGCGCTTCTTTCTATTATTGTGTATTTCATTTGATGTACATCTTGATGCTGTTATATCTACTAACTGAACCACTATTATGTTAACAGACTACTGTTATCTGAGTGAAGTCTTCCAGGGCTTATGGTCTTGTACACATTAGTTTGTTATGTTCTGAAAAAATTTAAGAAATATTTATTTAAAATCTTTGTTTAGTCAAACAGGCTACCATTTCACAAGCTGTTGGGTCTCTTTAAGCAACTTTAAGACATGTATATATAAGGATCCTGGGTAATGACTGTGGTATGATTCAGGTGTACTTGTGGCATTTTACCCCTTATTCGAAATATTAATTTTATTACTCAATATCTGCAAATTTAAGGCCTCATATTAATCTGCCTATTAATATTTCAGAAAGTGCCTCGAAAAAATCACTATAATGCCTTGCCCAGGGTTCCAAAAAATGAATATGATAACAGTGGATAGAGCGACAGTGAGAGTTTGAGGTAGCCTGATTGCGAGGTTAAGAAACTAATGAAAGATCACATTCCCTGTGGGCAGTCAAAAAGGTAGGACTCCTTGAACTGTTATATGGCCGTTAGGGTCATTCTCGACATTGCTTAGTTAGCATGAGCTCTGCTGCCATGTTGCTGCTTTTGTGCACGTTACTACATGACTTTATTTAGCAAGACTCTGTGCCTTTCACATGAGAACTGTCTGCTTTCTAGGTTCTCTGCTTTTCCTTGGAGTTTAGTCTGAGCACGATGTGCAAGGTTGATAAAAATGCCCTTTGTTACTCTGTTCTGGTCAGGGTCTAGCACCTAGACAAAACATGCTAAACACAGCTGCACTGCTGAAGACTCGTGCTTTGATATTACGGGGATGCATGTTGTACACAGACACTTGGAGAGAAACCTTTCCTTGGAGCAGAGCAATGCTGTTCCTATGATGGAAATCTACCATCTAGGCTCTAAGGTATGGGGTCTGCTAACAAAGCCTAGAGATCTTCCTTTATATAATAAACTTCAACTTACCAAGGGGAGGGTGGTTAGGCCTTATAGTCCTTTTACCATTGTCTTTATATGATGACATCCTCCTTTATAATTCTGTGGTATTGTAACAATGCTAACTGTTTTAGGTTTATGCATTTTGCTAGTGGCAGTGGCTCGTATACTGCATTATAGAGCACAATAGTTAAAATAAACATTTTGAACTATACAGTGACTCCGACAATCCTTATTGGGGACGAGTACAAGGGAGTGAGCGAAAGGGTATGTCTTGTTACCGCGATTCCTGAGAGAGTCGGGAGTGTTGTGTTCAGGGTTGTCTAATCATTTGTAGCTTCGTGATTATGTAGGAGAACAAATAAGACACTATAGCTAGTCGATTTGGGGATTTTGGGCACTAAGGTGGTAGGAAGGTACAACCCCTATACACTGAGGTCCTGTTTTCCTGTGCATAGTTCTGTGCATGTGCAGAATCCCCGCAACAGAGCAACTGCCCAGGCCTAAATACCTCTAGTGTATTCAAAGCTTCAGCAGTGTCAGAATTGGTATTGAAAATGTAAAAGCTACACGACAAGCCACTGCAAGGAGGCTGGTAATAGTTTTTGGGTGGCATAGACACCTGCCGCCACCTGCTCTATATTTGAGTTTATTATGATAGTTCTAGACTTTTTATATTCCAAGGTAGTCAGATGTATTGCCCCTTCATTACTACCAGCTGTGATGTCTTGTTTTGTTTGGGGAAGCGGGTAGTTATTTGCCTTTTAGACCTGGCCACTTTGATATGGTTCCCGCCTAACTTTTGGCCTTCAACACTGCTATTTTCGTCGACTCAATATATTTTGCGTCCGTGTTTCTTGGCCGGCTGTGTTTCTTCGGCGCCTTTCTATGGCAGTGCTTTTCTTTTGATGGACATCTTAATGCTGTCATTCCCAGTAACTGTACCTCTATTATATTAACTGAATACTGCTGTCCTGTTTCTGAGTTAAGCCTGCTGGCGCTTATGGTCTTGTACACATTGGTTTGTTATGTGTTGAAAAAATGTAATAAAGATATTTATTTAAAAAGCTTTGTTTAGTCAAATAAGCTTAGAGAATGGTGATCCCGTCTGAGAAGGTGGTGGCTGTTTTTATGCCACTTTAAACCATATATTCATAAGGATCCTGATTAAGAACTATTGTATAATTCATTTGCAGGTAATCTTATGGAATTTTACCCCCCATAGAAATCTGAATTTTATTACTCAATATCTTCAAATTCAAGTCCACATAATGAATTGTACATTAAAGTCCCAAAATGTTGCACAAAAATCAATGTCATGTCTTCCCCAGAGTACCAAACAATTGTTAAGATGAAGTGGGTAGAGGAACAGTTAGAGCTATAGGTAGCCTGAAAAGAGGTTCAGAAACTGATTGAAGATTACTTTCACTGGGGTTCAGACGAAAAGGTAGGACACATTGACCAGCTGCCTATGCCTTAATACCTCTGGAGTACTTGAAGCTTAAAGGTTTGCAGAGGTGCCCTACATTCCCAGAGGGACATTGAAGATTCAGCAATGTCAGAATTGGAACTGTAAATTCAAAAGTTATATAAAAAGCCATTGCAAGGTGGTTGTAGTTATTTTTGGGGGAGGCATAGACACCTCCCTTCACCTACTCTTTATTTGGGTATATTATGATTGTTCTTAACCAATTATATTCCACGCAATTCAGATATGTTGCCCATTAATTACTACTACCAGCAGTAATGGCTTGTTTTTTTTGTTGATGGGCTTGTTCTTGTCCTGTTGGTCCTGGCATCATTGGCTAGGTTCTCCCTTAACTTTTTGCCTTTAATGCTCCTGTTTTTGGTACCTCTGTTTTTGGGAGCTCAGTATTTTGCAACTCAGTATTTGTCGGCCAAGAATTTGGCAGCTAAATATTTGGCAACTCGGTTTTTGACATCTCGGATTTTGGTGGCTCAGTTTTTGGCTTCCCCTGTTTTTGTCTGCTTTTTGTTGTTCATTTCATAAAATCGGCATGTTGATCCTGTTATTGCCACTAACTGTACTTCTATTGTTTTTTAACAGAATACTGCTGTCCTGTCTGAGCTAAGCCTGCCAGCGGTTATGTTGTTCCACCCTTTACTTTGTTATGTGCTTAAAAAATGAAAGAAAAATATTTATTTAAAATCATTGTTTAGTCAAACAGGCTTAGTCTGATAATCCTGTCTGAAAATACGGTGGGTTTCTTAAGCCATTTTAACACTTATATTCATAAGGATCCTGGATAAAGACTTTGCTAACAATTATGATTACTTGTGTTATCTTAGAGAATGTTGCCTCCATTTGAAATCTGAATTTTATGACTCAATATGAAAATTAAAGCCCACATATTGAACTGTATATTAAACTATCACAAAATGCCACTCAAAATTCACTGCAATGTCTTGCCCAGGGTTCCAAAAAATTGATAAGATGGCAGTGGATATGTAGGACACCTTGTGCAACTGCCTATCCCTTAACACCTCTGGCGCACTTGAATCTTCAGAAATATCAGAATTGGAACTGAAAATGTAAAAGCTACACAGCAAGCCACTGCGGCGGCTCTGTGTATTGGTGGCTCTATGTATTGGCGGCTCTGTGTATCAGCGGCTCTGTGTATTGGCAGCACTGTGTATTGGCGGCTCTGTGTATTGGTGGCTCTGTGTATTGGTGGCTCTGTGTATTGGTGGCTCTGTGTATTGGTGGCTCTGTGTATTGGTGGCTCTGTGTATTGGTGGCTCTGTGTATTGGCGGCTCTGTGTATTGGCGGATCTGTGTATTGGCGGCTCTGTGTATTGGCGGCTGCATTTATTAGCGGCTCCGTTTATTGGCGGACCAGTTTTTGGCTTGCCTTGTGTTTGGCTGGTCAATTTTTGGCTTGCCTTGTTTTTGGCGGCTCAGTTTTTGGCTTGCCTCGTTTTTGGCGGCTCAGTTTTTGACTTGCCTTGCTTTTGATGGCTCAGTTCTTGGCTTGCCTTGCTTTTTGCGGCACACTTTTTGGCTTGCCTTGCTTTTGGCGGCTCAGTTTTTGGCTTGCCTTGATTTTGGCAGCTTTTTTGTACATTTCTTTTGATGGGAATCTTGTTGCTGTTATTGCCACTAACCGTACCTCTATTTTGTTTACAGAATACTGCTGTCATATCTGAGCTAAGCCTACCAGCGCATATGGTCTTGTTCACATTGGTTTATGTCCTGAACAAATGTTGTAAAAATATTTATTTAAAAAACATTGTTCAAGCAAATCTGCTTAGAGAATGGTGATCCCATTTGACAAGGTTTTGGGCATCTTTAGGCCACTCTGATACATATATTCATAAGGATCCTGGGTAAGGACTTGGGAATGATTCATGTGTACTTGTGTCATCTTATGGATAATAAACTCTCTTGGCCAGAGTTCGAAAGAAATTGATAAGATGACAGTGGATAGAGCAACAGTGAGAGGTAGCGGTATCCTGAAAAGAGAGGTTAAGAAATAGTAAAATATCTTGAGCAACTGCCCATGCCTTAATACCTCTGGCGCACTTGATGCTTTACCAATGTCAGAATTGGAACAGAAAATGTAAAAGCCACACAGCAAGCCACTGCAGTGGCTCTATGTATAGGCGGCTCTGTGTATTGGCGGCTCTGTGTATTGGCGGCTCTGTGTATTGGCGGCTCTGTGTATTGGCGGCTCTGTGTATTGGCAGCTCTGTGTATTGGTGGCTCTGTGTATTGGTGGCTCAGTTTATTGGTGGCTCAGTTTATTGGTGGCTCAGTTTATTGGTGGCTCAGTTTATTGGTGGCTCCATTTATTGGTGGCTCTGTTTATTAGCGGCTCATAGGTGTCCGGCTCCGTATGTGTCCGGCCTCGTATGTGTCCGGCCTCGTATGTGTCCGGCTCCGTATGTGTCCGGCTCCGTATGTGTCCGGCTCTGTATGTGTCCGGCTCTGTATGTGTCCGGCTCTGTATGTGTCCGGCTCTGTATGTGTCCGGCTCTGTATGTGTCCGGCTCCGTATGTGTCCGGCTCCGTATGTGTCCGGCTCAGTATGTGTCCGGCTCCGTATGTGTCCAGCTCCGTTTGTGGCTGGCTCTGTATGTGGCAGGCTCTGTATGTGGCACACTCCATATATGGCCAGCTAAGTTTTTATATTGTGGTTCATTTCATTTGATGTACATCTTAATGCTATTATAGCCACTAACGGAATCACTATTATGTTGAACGCTGTTTTCCTGTCTCGGATATAAGCCTGCCAGAGCTTATCGTCTTGTACTCACCGGTTTAAGTGGTGAAAAATTATAACAAAAAATTATTTTTAAACAACTTTGTTTAGTCAAATGGGCTTAGAAAATGGATATCTCACCTAATAGGGTGTTGGGTGTCTTCAAACCACTTCAAGACCCATACTGGTAAGGAACTAGAGTAAAGACGTTTCAATGATTTAAGTGTACTTGTTTCATCTTATGGAATTTTTCCCCTCTTTGAAATCTGAATTGTATTACTCCATATCTGCTAATTCATCCCACATATAGAATTGTACATTACACTTTTGGCAAATGTCACTGAAAAATCAGTGTAATATCTTTCCCCGGGCCCTAAAAATTTGATAAGATAGAGGGTAGAACAACAGTGAGAGATACAGGTAGCCTGAAAAGAGAGGTAAAGACATTTCTGAAAGATCACTTTCCCCGGGGGGGGCAACCTGGAAGATAGGCCACCTAGAGCAACTGGCCATGCCTTATTACTTCTGGTGTACTTGATGCTTCAGCAATGTCAGGATTGGAACTGTACATTCAAAAGCTACACAACAACCTACTGCAAGGAAGATGGTGTTAGACTTTGGGAGGTATAGACACTAGCTGCCACCGGCTTTTAATCTTGGGATATTATAATGGTTCTTGGGTTCTTATATTGCAAGGTAGTCAGAAGTGTTGCCCCTTCATTACTTCTGCCAGATGTGATTTTTTTTTGGTGGGTGGGGTGGGGGGGGGGAGGTTAGTTCTTGGCCTGTTAGACCTGCCATCTTTGGCATGGTTCTCCCCTAACTTTTGGCCCACGACAATCCTTCTTTAGGTGGCTCCGCTTTTGGTGGCCCAGTGCTTGGCGGCCCATTGCTTGGCGGCCCAGTTTTCGGCTTGCCTTATTTTTGGCAGCTCAGTTGTTTGCCTATCTTGCTTTTGGCGGCTCAGTTGTTGGCTTGCCTTGCTTTTGTAGGCTCAGTTTTTGTCTTCTTTTTATTGTGCATTTCTTTTTATCTGCATGTTATTGCCACTAACTGTACCTCTATTTTGTTAACAGAATACTGCTGTCCTGTCTGAGTTAAAACTGCCAGCGGTTATGTTGTTCCACCCTTTACTTTATGTGCTTAAAAAATGAAAGAAAAATATTATTTAAAATCTTTGTTTTAGTCAAACTGGCTTCATCTGGTGATCCTGTCTGACAATAAAGTGGGCTTCTTAAGCCATTTTAAGACCTATATTCATAAGGATCCTGGGTAAAGTATTTGCTAACATTTATGGTTACTTGTGTTATCTTGGAGAATTTTGTCTGCATTCGAAATCTGAATTTTATGAATCAATCTGTAAATTAAAGCCCACATACTGAGCTGCGTATTAAACTATCAGAAAATACCACTCAAAGTTGCCTGCAATGTCTTGCCCATGGTTCCAAAAATTGATAAGGTGACAGTGGATAGGTAGGATGCCTTAAGCAACTGCCCATGCCTTAATACCGCAGACGCACTTCAAGCTTTAGCAATGTCAGAATTGGAACAGAAAATTTAAAAGCTACACAACAAGCCATGCATCTGCTCTGTGTATTGGCGGCTCTGTATATTGGTGGCTCCTTTTATTGGCGGCCCAGTGCTTGGTGGCCCAGTTTTTGGATTGCCTTGTTTTTGGCAGCTCAGTTTTTGGCTTACCTTGTTTTTTGCGGCTCAGTTTTTGGCTTGCCTTGTTTTTGGCAGCTCAGTTTTTGGCTTGCTTTTTTTGGGCGGCTCAGTTTTTGGCTTGCCTTGCTTTTGGCGGCTCAGTTTTTGGCCTCCCTTGCTTTTGACGGCTCAGTTTTTGTCTGCTTTTTATTGTGCATTTCTTTTAATTTGCGTGTTGATGCTGTTTTTGCTTCTAACTGTACCTCAATTTTGTTAACAGAATACTGCTGTCTTGTCTGAGTAAAGCCTGCCAGTGGTTATGTTGTTCCACCTTTTACTTTGTGTGCTTAAAAATGAAAGACAAATATTTAATTAAAATCTTTCATTAGTCAAACAGACCAAGTCTGGTGATCCTGTCTGACAATATGGTGACTTCTTAAGCCATTTTAGGACCTATATTCATAAGAACCTGGGTAAAGACTTTGGTAACATTTATGGTTACTTGTGTTATCTTAGAGAATTTTGCCTGCATTAGAAATCTGAATTTTATGACTCAATCTGTAAATTAAAGCCCACATATTGAACTGTATATTAAACTATCAGAAAATGCCACTCAAAATTCACTGCAATGTTTTGCCCAGGATTCCAAAAAATTGATACTGTGAAGGTGGATAGGTAGGACGCCTTGAGCAACTGCCCATACCTTAATACCTCTGGCGCACTTGAAGCTTCAGTAATGTCAGAATTGGAACTGAAAATGTAAAAGCTACACAGCAAGCCACTGTAGCGGCTCTCTGTATTGGCGGCTCCTTTTATTGGCAGCCCAGTGCTTTGCAGCCCAGTTTTTGGGTTGCCTTGTTTTTGGCAGCTCAGTTGTTGGGTTGCCTTGTTTTTGGCAGCTAAGTTTATGGCTTGCCTTATTTTTGTTTTCTCAGTTTTTGGCTTGCCAAGCTTTTGGCAGCTCAGTTTTTGGATGGCCTTGCTTTTGGCGTCTCAGTTTTTGGCTTGCCTTGATTTTGGCGGCTCTGTTTTTGGCTTGCTAGCTTTTGGCGGCTCAGTTTTAGCTTGCCTTGCTTTTGGCGGCTCAGTTTTTGGCTTTCCTTGTTTTTGGCGGCTCTTTTTTGGCTTGCCTTGTTTGTGGCGGCTCAGTTTTTGGCTTGCCTTGTTTTTGTCAACTCAGTTTTTGGCTTGCCTTGTTTTTGTCAACTCAGTTTTTGGCTTGCGTAGTTTTTGGCAGCTCAGTTTATGGCTTGACTTGTTTTTGTTGGCTCAGTTTTTGTCTTGCCTTGCTTTTGGTTGCTCAGTGTTTGGCGGCTTAGTTTTGGCTTGCCTTGTTTTTGGCGGCTCTGTTTTTGGCTTGACTTGCTTTTGGTGGCTCAGTTTTTGGCTTGCCTTGTTTTTTGGCGGCTCATTTTTGGCTTGCCTTGTGTTTGGCAACTTTTTTGTACATTTCTTTTGATGGGAATATTAATGCTGGTACTGCCACTAACCATAACTCTATTTTCTTTACAGAATACTGCTGTCATATCGGAGTTAAGCCTACCAGTGCATATGGTCTTTTTCACATTGGTTTATGTGCTGAACAAATGTTGTAAAAATGTTTATTCAAAAAACATTGTTCAGTCAAATCGGCTTAGAGAATGGCGATCCCATCTGGCAAGGTGTTGGGCATCCTTAAGCCAATTTAATATATATATTCATAAGGATCCTGGGTAAGGACTTGGGTATGATTCATGAGTACTTGTGTCATCTTATGGATAATAAACTCTCTTGCCCAGGGTTCTAAAGAAATTGATAAGATGGCAGTGGATAGAGCGACAGTGAGGGGTAGAGGTATCCTGAAAAGAAACGTTAAGCAATGGTAGAACACCTTGAGCAACAGCCAATGCCTTAATACCTCTGGCTCACTTGAAGCTTCAGCAATATCAGATTTGGAACTGAAAATGTAAAAGCTACACAGCAAGCCACCGCGGCAGCTCTGTGTATTGGCGGCTCTGTGTATTGGCGGCTCTGTGTATTGGCGGCTCTGACTATTGGCGGCTCTGTTTATTGGCCGCTCAGTTTATTGGCGGCTCTTTTTATTGGCCGCTTTATTTATTGGCGGCTCGGTATGTGTCCGGCTCGGTGTGTTGCCGGCTCGGTATGTGGCCGGCTCGGTATGTGGCCGGCTCGGTGTGATGCCGGCTCGGTATTTGGCCTGATCGGTATGTGGCCCGCTCCGTTTGTGGCCCGCTTCGTATGTGGCACGCTAAGTTTTTCTATTGTGGTGCATTTCTTTTGATGTACATCTTAATGCTATTATAGCCACAAACTGAATCACTATTATGTTAAAAGATTACTGTTTTTCTGTCTCAGAGTTAAGCCTGCCAGAGCTTATGGGCCTGTAAACATTGGTTTATGTGGTGAAAAAATATAATAAAACAATTATTTTTAAACAACTTTGTTTAGTCACATGGGCTTAGAAAATGGTGATCTCGTCGAATAAGGTGTTGGGTGTCTACAAACCACTTCAAGGCCCATATTGGAAGGGAACTTAAATAAAGACTTTTCAATGATTGAAGTGTACTTGTGTCATCCTATGGAATTTTTTCCCCTTTTGAAACTGAATTGTATTACTCCATATCTGCTAATTCAGCCCACATATTGAATTGCACATTAAACGTTTAGCAAATGTCACTGTAAAATCAGTGTAATGTCTCTCCCAGGGCCCTACAAATTTAATAAGACAGAGGGTAGAGCAACAGTGAGACATAAAGGTAGCCTGAAAAGAGAGGTAAAGACATTTCTGAAAGATCATTTTCCCTGGCGGGCTGCCTAAAAGATAGGACACCTTGAGCAACTGCCCATGCCTTATTACTTCTGGTGATCTTGATGCTTCAGCAATGTCAGGATTGGACATGTACATTCAAAAGCTACACAACAACCTACTGCAAGGAAGATGGTGTTAGATTTTGGGAAGTATAGACACTAGCTGCCACCGGCTTTTAATTTTGGGATATTATAATGGTTCTTGGGTTCTTATATTGCAAGGTAGTCAGATGTGTTCCCCCTTCATTACTTCTACCAGATGTGATTTTTTTGTTTTTTTGTTGGTTGTGGGAGGAGTTGGTTCTTGGCTTGTTAGACCTGCCATCTTTGGCATGGTTCTCCCCTAACTTTTGGCCCTTGACAAACCTTCTTTAGGCGGCTCTGCTTTTGGTGGCCCAGTGCTTGGCGGCCCAGTTTTTGGCTTGACTTATTTTTGGCAGCTCCGTTTTTGGTTTGCCTTGCTTTTGGCGGCTCAGTTTTTGGCTTGCCTTGCTTTTGGTGGCTCAATTTTTGGCTTGCCTTGCTTTTGACGGCTCCGTTTGTGGCTTACCTTGCTTTTGTAGGCTCAGTTTTTGTCTTCTTTTTATTGTGCATTTCTTTTTATCAGCATGTTATTGCCACTAACTGTACCTCTATTTTGTTAACAGAATACTGCTGTCCTGTCTGAGTTAAGCCTGCCAGCGGTTATATTGTTCCACCATTTACTTTATGTGCTTAAAAAATGAAAGAAAAATATTATTCAAAATCGTTGTTTTAGTCAAACAGGCTTCGTCCGGTGATCCTGTCTGACAATACGGTGGGCTTCTTAAGCCATTTTAAGACCTATATTCATAAGGATCCTGGGTAAATTCTTTGCTAACATTTATGGTTACTTGTGTTATCTTAGAGAATTTTGTCTGCATTCGAAATCTGAATGTTCTGACTCAATCTGTAAATTAAATCCCACATATTGAACTGTGTATTAAACTATCAGTAAATACCACTCAAAATTGCCTGCAATGTCTTGCCCAGGGTTCCAAAAAATTGATAAGGTGACAGTGGATAGGTAGGACACCTTGAGCAACTGCCCAGGCCTTAATACCTGAGGCGCACTTGAAGCTTTAGCAATGTCAGAATTGGAACTAAAAATTTAAAAGCTACACAACAAGCCATGTGGCAGCTCTGTGTATTGGCGGCTCCTTTTATTGGTGGCTAGTGCTTGGCGGCCCAGTTTTTGGCTTGCCTTGTTTTTGGCAGCTCAGTTTTTGGCTTGCCATGTTTTTTGCGACTCAGTCTTTGGCTTGCCTTTTTTTAGCGACTCAGTTTTTGGCTTGCCTTATTTTTGGCGGCTCAGTCTTTGGCTTGCCTTTTTCTTGTGACTCAGTTTTTGGCTTGCCTTGATTTTGGCGGCTCAGTTTTTGGCTTGCCTTGCTTTTGACGGCTCACTTTTGGCCTGCCTTGCTTTTGGCGGCTCAGTTTTTGTCTGCTTTTTATTGTGCATTTCTTTTTATCGGCATATTGATGCTGTTATTGCTTCTAACTGTACCTCTATTTTGTTAACAGAATACTGCTGTCTTGTCTGAGTTCAGCCTGCCAGCAGTTAGGTTTTTCCACCCTTCACTTTATGTGCTTAAATTCATAAGGATCCTGGGTAAAGACTTTGCTAACATTTATGGTTACTGGTGTTATCTTGGCTTACCTTGATTTTGGCAGCTCAGGTTTTGGCTTGCCTTGTTTTTGGCAGCTCAGTTTATGACTTGCCTTGTTTTGGTGGCTCAGTTTTTGGCTTGACTTATTTATCTTGGCTCAGTTTTTGGCTTGCCTTGCTATTGGCAGTTCAGTTTTTGGCTTGCCTTTCTTTTGGCGGCCCAGTTTTTGGCTTGCCTTGCTTCTGGCGGCTCTGTTTTTGGCTTGCCTGCTTTTGGTGGCTCAGTTTTGGCTTGCCTTGTATTTGGCTTGGCTTGTTGTTTGTGGCTCATTTTTGGCTTGCCTTGTTTTTGGCGGCTCAGTTTTTGGCTTGCCTTGTTTTTGGCAACTCAGGTTTTGGCTTTTTTTTTTGGCAGCTTAGTTTTTGGCTTGCCTTGTTTTTGGCAGCTCAGTTTATGGCTTGCCTTGTTTTTGGAAGCTTAGCTTTTGGCTTGCCTAATTTTTGTTAGCTCAGTTCTTGGCTTGCCTAACTTTTGGCGACTTCGTTTTTGGATGGCCTTGCTATTGGCGGCTCAGTTTTTGGCTTGCCTTGCTATTGGCGGTTCAGTTTTTGGCTTGCCTTGCTTTTGGTGGCTCAGATTTTGGCTTGCCTTGTTTTTGGCGGCTCAGTTTTTGCCTTACCTTGCTTTTGGCGACTTTTTGGTAAATTTCTTTTGATGGGAACATTGATGCTGTTACTGCCACTAACCGTACCTCTATTTGCTTTACAGAATACTGCTGTCATGTCGGAGTTAAGCCTACCAGTGCATATGGTCTTATTCACATTGGTTTATGTGCTGAACAAATGTTGTAAAAATATTTATTTAAAAAACATTGTTCAGTCAATCGGCTTAGAGAATGGTGATCCCATTTGATAAGGTGTTGGGCATCTTTAAGCCACTCTAATACATATATTCATAAGGATTCTGGGTTAGGACTTGGGTATGATTCATGTGTTCATGAAAAAGATAGATGGGTGCCACCAAGGTTCGCGCTCAAACAGACAGGACCCTAATTGTATCTTGTGACACAACCCTAGATGATGGTAACACCCAAGGACCACCTGGTGTGAAACAAGTGTATGCAGAAGGGTAGGTTTTAGTGTCTTTTGGATTTACTTCAAACTTAAGGTTGGTGTGATCCAACTATTGAGTTGATATCAAAGTGATTTGCCATGGTCAGTCGTTGTGGTATGCAGGAAGGAAGCAAAAAGTTGTTGTAATGTTATTCCTTTTTATTTATATTTTTCTTAAGGTGAGGGTAAGAACAGAAACAGCCGACATGTGTTTCACCCGGTGGCCTGCTGGCCAGGGCTTCTTCAAGGATGATAGGAATAAGTGAACACACATGAAGAGAGTCATGGAAGTATATAGAAACAGAGTGAGGGGACCCATAAAGCGAAAGTAGGTGAAACTGTATAGAAGCCAAGTCTAAACAGTGAAAAATTTATCATATAGGCATTAAAACATTTTTTTTATCCATAGGGTATATAGGTAGTGTGTAAGGTGTAGGGAGTTGGATTATAGTGCGGGGTGAGAGTGCCATTCACCAGGACAAGTGTAGGAGCAATAATATAAATTGTGAATAGCAAGTGAGTATGGTGGGATGAGCGAAAGCAGAGGAGAGGGAAATCAAAAGGGCTAAAAAGAACATATCGAAGATTTAACACAAATAATCACTGATAACACAACAAAAAATATGCATAACATCTTAAAATGATCATTGGGAGTTAGTTCTTTGCCTGTTAGACCTGCCATCTTTGGCATGGTTCTCCTCTAACCTTTGGCCCTCGACAATCATTCTTTAGGCGCTCTGTTTTTGGTGGCCCAGTGCTTGGCGGCCTAGTTTTTGGTTTGCCTTATTTTTGGCGGCTCAGTTTTTTGCCTATCTTGCTTTTGGCGGCTCAGTTGTTGGCTTGCCTTGCTTTTGGCGGCTCAGTTTTTGGCTTGCCTTGCTTTTGGCGGCTCAATTTTTGGATTGCCTTGCTTTTGACGGCTCCGTTTGTGGCTTGCCTTGCTTTTGTTGGCTCAGTTTTTGTCTTTTTTTTATATTGGATTTCTTTTTATCGGCATGTTATTGCCACTAACTGTACCTCTATTTTGTTAACAGAATACTGCTGTCCTGTCTGAGTTAAACCTGCCAGCGGTTATGTTGTTCCACCATTTACTTTTTTATGTGCTTAAAAAATGAAAGAAAAATATTATTTAAAATCTTTGTTTTAGTCAAACAGGCTTTGTCTGGTGATCCTGTCTGACAATACGGTGGGCTTCTTAAGCCATTTTAAGACCTATATTCATAAGGATCCTGGGTAAAGTCTTTGCTAACATTTACTGCTACTTGTGTTATCTTAGAGAATTTTGTCTGCATTTGAAATCTGAATTTTATGACTCAATCTGTAAATTAAAGCCCACATATTGAACTGTATATTAAACTATCAGAAAATACCACTCAAAATTGCCTGCAATGTCTTGCCCAAGGTTTCAAAAAATTGATAAGTTGACAGTGAATAGGTAGGGCGCCTTGAGCAACTGCCCAGGCCTTAATACCTCAGGCGCACTTGAAGCTTTAGCAATGTCAGAATTGGAACTGAAAATTAAAAAATTACACAACAAGCCATGCGGCGGCTCTGTGTATTGGCGGCTCTGTGTATTGACGGCTCCTTTTATTGGTGGCCCAGTGCTTGGCGGCTCAGTTTTTGGCTTGCCTTGGTTTTGGCAGCTCAGTTTTTGGCTTGCCTTGTTTTTTGCGGCTCAGTTTTTGGCTTGCCTTGCTTTTGGCGGCTCAATTTTTGGCTTGCCTTGCTTTTGATGGCTCCGTTTGTAGCTTGCCTTGCTTTTGTATGCTCAGTTTTTGTCTTCTTTTTATTGTGCATTTCTTTTTATCGGCATATTATTGCCACTAAATGTACCTCTATTTTGTTAACAGAATACTGCTGTCTTGTCTGAGTTAAGCCTGCTAGCGGTTATGTTGTTCCACCCTTTACTTTATGTGCTTAAAAATAAAGAAAAATATTATTTTAAATCTTTGTTTTAGTCAAACAGGCCTCGTCTGGTGATCCTGTCTGACAATACGATGGGCTTCTTAAGCCATTTTAGGACCTATGTTCATAAGGATCCTGGGTAAAGTCTTTGCTAACATTTTTTGGTTACTTGTGTTATCTTAGAGAATTTTGTCTGCATTCGAAATCTGAATTTTCTGACTCAATCTGTAAATTAAAGTCCACATATTGAACTGTATATTAAACTACCAGAAAATGCCACTCAGAATTCACTGCAATGTCTTGCCCAGGGTTCCAAAAAATTGATAAGGTGACAGTGGATAGGTAGGACGCCTTGAGCAACTGCCCATGCCTTAATACCTCAGGCGCACTTGAAGCTTTAGCAATGTCAGAATTGCAACTGAAAATTTAAAAGCTACACAACAAGCCATGTGGTGGCTCTGTGTATTGGCGGCTCTTGTTATTGACGGCCCAGTTTTTCGCTTGCATTGTTTTTGGCAGCTCAGTTTTTGGCCTGCCTTGTTTTTGGCAGCTCAGTTTTTGGCTTGCCTTGATTTTTGGCGGCTCAGTTTTTGGCTTGCCTTGCTTTTGATGGCTCAGTTTTGGCCTGCCTTGCGTTTGGCGGCTCAGTTTTTGTCTGCTTTTTATTGTGCATTTCTTTTTATCTGCATATTGCTGCTGTTATTGCTTCTAACTGTACCTCTATTTTGTTAACAGAATACTGCTGTCTTGTCTGAGTTAAGCCTGCCAGCGGTTATGTTGTTCCACCCTTTACTTTATGTGCTTAAAAATGAAAGACAAATATTTATTTAAAATCTTTGTTTAGTCAAACACGCTTAGTCTGGTGATCCTGTCTGACAATACGGTGGCTTCTTAAGCCATTTTCAGACCTATATTCATAAGGATCCTGGGTAAAGACTTTGGTAACATTTATGGTTACTTGTGTTATCTGAGAGTATTTTGCCTGCATTCGAAATCGGAATTTTATGACTCAATCTGTAAATTAAAGCCCACATATTGAACTGTATATTAAACTATCAGAAAATGCCACTCAAAATTCACTGCAATGTTTTTCCCAGGATTCCCAAAAATTGATAAGGTGACAGTGGATAGATAGGACGCCTTGTGCAAGTGCCCATGCCTTAATACCTCTGGCGCACTTGAAGCTTAAGCAATGTCAGAATTGGAACTGAAAATTTAAAAGCTACGCGTCAAGCCACTGCGGCAGCTCTGTGTATTGGCAGCTCTCTGTATTGGCGGCTCCTTTTATTGGCGGCCCAGTGCTTGACAGCCCAGTTTTTGGCTTGCTTTGTTTTTGACAGCTCAGTTTTTGGCTTGCCTTGTTTTTCGCAGCTCAGTTCATGGCTTGCCTTGTTTTTGGTGGCTCAGTTTTTGGCTTGCCTTATTTTTGTTGGCTCAGTTTTTGGCTTGGCTAGCTTTTGTCGGCTCAGTTGTTGGATGGCCTTGCTTTTGGCGGCTCTGTTTTTGGCTTGCCTGCTTTTGGCGGCACAGTTTTGGCTTGCCTTGTTTTTGGCAGCTCAGTTTTTGGCTTGCCTTGTTTTTGGTGGCTCATTTTTGGCTTGCCCTGTTTTTGGCAACTCAGTTTTTGGCTTGCCTTGTTTTTGGCAACTCAGTTTATGGCTTCCCTTGTTTTTGGCAGCTCAGTTTTTTGCCTGCCTTATTTTTGTTGGCTCAGTTTCTGGCTTGCCTAGCGTTTGGCGGCTCAGTTTTTGGATGGCCTTGGTTTTGGCGACTCAGTTTTTACTTGCCTTGCTATTGGCGGCTCAGTTTTTGGCTTGTCTTGCTTTTGGCGGCTCAGTTTTTGGCGGCTCAGTTTTGGCTTGCCTTGTTTTTGTCAGCTCATATTTGGCTTGCCTTGATTTTGGCGGGCTCCGTTTTTGGCTTGCCTTGTTTTTGGCGGCTCAGTTTTTGCCTTGCCTTGTTTTTGGCGACTTTTTTGTACATTTCTTTTGATGGGAATATTGATGCTGTTACTGCCACTAACCGTACCTCTATTTTCTTTACAGAATAGTGATGTCATATCGGAGTTAAGCCTACCAGCGCATATGGTCTTGTTCACATTGGTTTATGTGCTGAACAAATGTTGGAAAAATATTTATTTAAAAAACATTGTTCAGTCAAATCGGCTTAGAGAATGGTGATCCCATTTGACAAGGTGTTGGGCATCTTTAAGCCACTCTAATACATATATTCATAAGAATCCTGGGTAAGGACTTGAGTATGATTCATGTGTTCATGAAAAAGACAGATGGGTGCCAACAAGGTTCACACTCAAATAGGACGCAAATTGTAGCTTGTGACACAACCCTAGATGGTGGTAACACCCAAGGACCACCTAGTGTGAAACAAGTGTATACAGAAGGGTAGGGTTTGGTGTCTTCTGGATTTACTTCAAACTTAAGGTTGGTGTGATCCAACAATTGAGTTGATATCAAAGTGATTTGCCATGGTATGTCGTTGTGTTATGCAGGAAGGAAGCAAAAGGTTGTTGTAATTGTATTCCTTTTTATTTATATTTTTCTTAAGGTGAGGGTAAGAACAGAGACAGCCAATACGTGTTTCACCCAGTTGCCTGCTGGCCAGGGCTTCTTCAAGGTTGATAGGAATAAGGAACACACATGAGGAGTGACATGGAAGTATATAGAAAAAGAGTGAGGATGCCTGTGAAGTGAAAGTAGGTGAAAGTAGATAGAAGCCAGGTCCAAACAGCTAAAAACCCATCATTTAGGCATTAAAAAGTATTTTATCAATAGGGTATATAGGTAGTGTGTAAGGTGTAGGGAGTTGGAGTATAGTGAGGGTTGAGAGTGCCATTCACCAGGACAAGTGTAGGAGCAATAATATAAATTGTGAATAGGAAGTGAGTATGGGGGTTGAGCGAAAGCAGAGGAGAGGGAAATAAAAAGGGGTAAAAAGAACATATCATAGATTTAACACAAATCATCACTAATAACACAAAAACGTATATGCATAACATCTTAAAATGATCATTGGATAATACCAACGTCATATCTGTACACATTTGATAATTACTGGGGTCCATCCCTGATTATTAAGTTATAGGGAGGTAGTTTAACAAAACAACCATATGAGTTGATTTATGTTTCTAGAGTGAAGGAAACTAATTCAGATAAGAAAACATACAGAAACAAAGTACTTTACATCAATAGGGGCTCGCCTTGTTTTTGTACATTTCTTTTGATGGGAATGTTGATGCTGTTATTGCCACTAAACGTACCTCTATTTTGTTTACAGAATACTGCTGTAATATCTGAGTTAAGCCCACCAGCGCATATGGTCTTGTTCACATTGGTTTATGTACTGAACCAATGTTGTAAAAATATTTATTTAAAAAACATTGTTTAGTCAAATCGGCTTAGAGAATGGAAATCCCATCTGACAAGGTGTTGGGCATCTTTAAGCCACCCTAATACAAATATTCATAAGGATCCTGGGTAAGGATTTGGGTATTATTCATGAGTACTTGTGTCATCTTATGGAGAATAAACTCTCTTGCCCAGGGTTCCAAAGAAATTGATAAGATGACAGTGGATAGAGCGACAGTGAGAGGTAGAGGTATCCTGAAAATAAAGGTTAAGAAATGGTCGAAAACCTTGAGCAACAGCCCATGCCTTAATACCTCTGGCTCACTTGAAGCTTCAGCAATATCAGAATTGGAACTGAAAATTTGAAAGCTACACAGGAAGCCACTGCGGCGGCTCTGTGTATTGGCGGCTTTGTGTATTGGCGGCTCCGTGTATTGGCGGTTCCGTGTATTGGCGGTTCCGTGTATTGGCGGTTCCGTGTTTTGGCGGTTCCGTGTATTGGCGGTTCAGTGTATTGGCGGTTCTGTGTATTGGCGGCTCCATTTATTGGTGACAATGAGAGATACAGGTAGCCTGAAAAGAGAGGTAAAGACATTTCTGAAAGATCACTTTCCCTTGGGGGCAGCCTGGAAGATAGAACACCTTGAGCAAATGCTCATGCCTTATTTCTTCTGGTGTACTTGACCCTTCAGCAATGCAAGGATTGGAACTGTACATTCAAAAGCTACACAAGAACCTACTGCAAGGAAGATGGTGTTAGATTTTGGGAGGTATAGACACTAGCTGCCACCGGCTTTTAATTTTGGGATATTATAATGGTTCTTGGGTTCTTATATTGCAAGGTAGTCCGATGTGTTTCCTCTTCATAACTTCTACCAGATGTGATTTTTTTGTTGGTTGTGGGAGGAGTTGGTTCTTGGCTTGTTAGACCTGCCATCTTTGGCATGGTGCTCCCCTAACTTTTGGCCCTCGACAATCCTTTTGTAGGTGGCTCTGCTTTTGGTGGCCCAGTGCTTGGTTGCTCAGTTTTTTGCTTATCTTGCTTTTGGCGGCTCAGTTTTTTGCTTATCTTGCTTTTGGCGGCTCAGTTTTTGGCTTGCCTTTCTTTTGGCGGCTCGGTTTTTGGCTTGCCTTACTTTTGGCGGCTCAGTTTTTGGCTTGCCTTGCTTTTGGTGGATCTGTTTTTGGCTTGCCTTGCTGTTGACGGCTCTGTTTTTGGCTTGCCTTACTTCTGTAGGCTCAGTTTTTGTCTGCTTTTGATTGTGCATTTCTTTTTATCTGCATGTTGATGCTGTTATTGCCCCTAACTATAAATCTATTTTGTTTACAGAATACTGCCGTCCTGTCTGAGTTAAGCCTGCCAGCGGTTATGTTGTTCCACCCTTTCCTTTGCTTTGTGCTTAAACAATGAAAGAAAAATAATTATTTAAAGTCTTTGTTTTAGTCAAACAGGCTTAGTCTGGTGATCCTGTCTGACAATACGGTGGGCTTCTTAGGCCATTTTAAGACCTATATTCATAAGGATCCTGGGTAAAGTCTTTGCTAACATTTATGGTTACTTGTGTTATCTTAGAGAATTTTGTCTACATTCAAAAATTGAATTTTATGACTCAGTCTATAAATTAAAGCCCACATATTGAACTGTATATTAAACTATTAGATAATACCACTCAAAATTCACTGTAATGTCTTGCCCAGGGTTCCAAAAATTTATAAGGTGACAGTGGATAGATAGTACTCCTTGACCAACAGCCCATGCCTAATACCTCTGGCGCACTTGAAGCTTCAGCAATATCAGAATTGGAACTGAAAATTTAAAAGCTACACAGCAAGCCACTGCGACTGCTCTGTGTATTTGCGGCTCCTTTTATTGGCGGTCCAGTGCTTGGCGGCCCAGCTTTTGGCCTACCTTGCTTTTGGCAGCTCAGTTTTTGGCTTGCTTTATTTTTGGCAGCTCAGTTTTTGGCTTGCCTTATTTTTGGCGGCTCGGTTTTTGGCTTGTCTTGCTTTTGGCGGCTCAGTTTTTTGCTTGCCTTGCTTTTGGCTGTTCAGTTTTTGGCTTGCCTTGCTTTTGGTTTCTCAGTTTTTGGCTTGCCTTGCTTTTGGCGGCTCGTTTTTTGGCTTGCCTTGTTTTTGTTAATTTCTTTTGATGGGAATGTTGATGCTGTTATTGCCACTACCCGTACTTTTATTTTGTTTACAGAATACTGCTGTCATATCTGAGTTAAGCCTACCAGCGCGTATGGCCTTGTTCACATTGGTTTATGTGCTGAACAAATGTTGTGAAAATATGTTTTTAAAAAACGTTCAGTTAAATCGGCTTAGATAATGGCGATCCCATCTGACAAGGTGTTGTGCATCTTTACGCCACTCTAATACATATATTCATAAGGATTCTGGATTAAGATTAGGGTATGATTCATGTGTACTTGTGTCATTTTAGGGATAATAAACTCTCTTTCCCAGGGTTCCCAAAAAATTGATAAGATGACAGTGGAGAGAGCGACAGTGAGAGGTGGAGGTATTCTGAAAAGAGAGGTTAAGAATGGATAGGACGCCTTCAGCAACTGCCCATGCCTTAATACCTCTGGCGCACTTGAAGCTTCAGCAATGTCAGAATTGGCACTGAAAATGTAAAAGCTACACAGCAAACCACTGCTGTGGCTCTGTGTATTGGCGGATCTGTGTATTGGCAGATCTGTGTATTGGCGGATCTGTGTATTGGCGGATCTGTGCATTAGCGGATCTGTGCATTAGTGGCGCTGTGCATTCGCGGCTCCATTTATTGGCGGCTCCGTTTATTGGCGGCTCCGTTTATTGGTGGCTCCGTTTATTGGCCGGCTCCGTATGTGGCCGGCTCTGTTTATTGGCCGGCACCGTATGTGGCTGGCTCTGTATGTGGCCGGCTCCGTGTGTGGCCGGCTCCGTATGTGGCCGGCTCCGTATGTGGCTGGCTCCATATGTGGCACGTTCCATATGTGGCCCGCTAATTTTTTCTATTCTGGTGCATTTCTTTTGATGTACATCTAATGCTATTATAGCCACTAGCTGAATCACTATTATGTTAAAAGATTAATGTTTTCCTGTCTGAGTTAAGCCTTCCAGAGCTAATGGTCTTGTACTCAGTGGTTTATGTGGTGAAAAAATATAATAAATCAATTATTTTTAAACAACTTTGTTTAGTCACATGGGCTTAGAAAAGGGTGATCTCATCTAATAGGGTGTTGGGTGTCTTCAAAACACTTCAATACCCATATTCGTTAGGAACTTGAATAAAGACTTTTCAATGATTCAAGTGTACTTGTGACATCCTATGGTACTTTTTCCCCCTTTGAAATCTGAATTTTATTACTCCATATCTGCTAATTCAGACTACATATTGAATTGTACATTACATTTTTAGCAAATGTCACTGAAAAATCAGTGTGAGTCTTGCCCAGGGCCCTACAAAATTTTATAAGACAGCGGGTAACGCGACAGTGAGAGATACAGGTAGCCTGAAAAGAGAGGTAAAGACATTTCTGAAAGATCACTTTCCCTGGGGGGCAGCCTGGAAGATAGGACACCTTGAGCAACTGCCCATGCATATTACTTCTGGTGTACTTGACACTTTAACAATGTCAGGATTGGAGTGCTTGGAGACCCAGTTTTTGGCTTACCTTGTTTTTGAGAGCTCAGTTTTTGGCTTGCCTTGTTTTTGGCAGCTCAGTTTTTGGCTTGCCTTGTTTTTTGCGGCTCAGGTTTTGGCTTGCCTTATTTTTGACGGCGCAGTTTTTGGCTTGCCTTGCTTTTGGCGGCTCGGTTTTTGGCTTGCCTTGCTATTGGTAGGTAGGTTTTCGGCTTGCCTTGTTTTTGTACAATTCTTGTGATAGGAATGTTGATGCTGTTATTGCTACTAACCATACCTCCATTTTGTTTACAGGATACTGCTGTCATATCTGAGTTAAGCCTGCCAGGGCATATGGTCTTGTTCACATTGGTTTGTGTGCTGAACAAATGTTGTAAAAATATTTATTTAAAAAAAATTGTTCAGTCAAATCGGCTTAAAGAATTGTGATCCCATCTGACAAGGTGTTGGGCATCTTTAGGCAACTCTAATTCATATATTCATAAGGATCCTGGGTAAGGACTTGGGTATGATTCATGTGTACTTGTATCATCTTATGGATAATAAGCTCTGTTGCCAAGGGTTCCAAACAAATTGATATGATGACAGTGGATAGAGAAACAGTGAGAGGTAGATGTATCCTGGGAAGAGAGGTTAAGAAATGTTAGGACGCCTTGAGCAACTGTCCGCAACTTAAAACCTCTAGTGTACTTGAAGCTTCAGCAATGTCAGAATTGGTATTGTAAACTCAAAACCTAAATGAGAAGCAACTGCAAGGAAGCTGGTGTTTGCCCTTGGGAAGAGTAGACCCTGCCTCCTCCTACTCTTTATTTCGGTTTGTTATAGATCTTGAATTCTTATATTCCAAGGTAGTCAGATGTGTTGCCCCTTTAGTAGTACCAGCTGAGATGGCTTGTTTTTTTAGGGGGATGATGGGGGTTCATTATTTTCCTGTTAGACCTTACCTCTTTGGTGTGGTTCTCCCTTAACTTTTTGCCGCAAACTCTATTTTTGGGGGCTTTGTTGTTGGTGGCTTTTTTTGTTAGCTCAGTGTTTGTAGACTCAGTATTGGGTGGCTCGGTATTGGGCAGCTTATTTTTTGGTAGCTCACTGCTATCCTGTCTCTGAGTTAAACCTGCCGTCGCTTATGATCTTGAACACAATAGTTTGTTATGTGTTTCAAATATTAAAGAAAATAATTTTTTTAAAACATATTTTAGTCACAAGGGCATAGAGCAGAGGTCTTCAAACGTTTTGATTGTGAAGACCCTCTGTCATCATTTTTATTAGGCTTAACGACTCCCCCCCCCCCCCCCTGACAAAAATGTCTAGAACCTAGAACTCCTCGACAACCTTTATCACCCCCAATTCCCATGGCAAATAATTTTGACGGTGGGGAAATCATACTAAATAGTGTTTAGAAAATCAAAGGTTTGTGGGTGACTGTGGTTCGGTGTCTGAGGCTTACCACACACTTATAAATAGTCTTGGAAAAGAATTTCCTAAAAATGCACAATATTACTTTCTTTTTCACAAACAAAACATAATTAGATAAAACCTAATCAGATAACATATTTCTAAACTAATGTTATGTGAGTACCTGTTTTTCTCCAGATAAACAGTCAATCTGTGGTGCATCTTGGGTGTTAAACTGGTACTGAACCAGTTTAACACCCAAAAATAGCAATAAGCTACAAAAAGGTGACCAGTCCAGCTTTGCAAAGGGCCTTCTACTGTGCAGCAACACATGCCGCTGCTTTTTAATAACTGTTTATCTTTTTCAGTAATAAAAAATTGTCTTTTGTTAAAATCAGCAGATTATGATATCCACAGTGTTGTTATATCAAAACAGGCTGGGGTGCTGCGGGCGATGCGCGGGAGACTTGCTAAAACAGAAGCGGAATTAACATTACTAGATGCAACTCCGCCAAACCCACACACTCGGAACAAATGTAGTGCCCTCCTTAGAGAATTTAATGAACATGCCGACAGAGAAGCATCCTTACTTGGGAAATATCAGATGACCCGTAGATGCGACAAAGGGGAATGCCCCGAAAGGACGTAGGTACAGCTTGTGCGCCCTCCCTGGGGAAGTGGACACATAGCGGCAATTAAACGTGCAGATGATACGGTAGCGACAGATGTCACTGACATAATAGCGGAGCTGGTGGCATACTACCGCTCCCTCTGGTCTACCCGCTCCCCTCAGGTTTTTCTCAACATCTTGCATATCTAGAGGATGTTGCCATGGTCTGGCTCACCAGGGGGCAAGCGGACTTCCTGGCAGACCCCTTTACAGTGGAAGAAATTACGATTGCTATAGATGCCCTCACAGGCTCTAAGGCACCGGGACTTGATGGACTATCGGGCGTTGTTCATAAGGCCTACAAGGATAGTTTAGTGTCGCAACTCCTGGAAGTCTACGCAGAGGCCCTGGAAACAGGCACCCTCCCTCCCTCTATGAGAGAGGCGGCCATCTCTCTTTTACTTAAACCCAGTAAGGTACCCACAGACCGCGCGTCTTATCGCCCCATCTCCCTAAAAAATGTGGATAATAAAATCCTGGCCAAAATGCTATCTACTAGACTTTCCTTGTTACTAGAACAAATAATCTCTCCTGTCCAATTGGGCTTTATCCTGCACTGTTCTACAGCTCTCAATTTACGTACTGCTTTTCCTGTTATAAACCGTTTAGAACCCACTACTCCTGCAGCGATGGCTACTTCTAGATGCGGAAAAGGCCTTCGATTCACTCGAGTGGCATTTTCTCGTGGCTACACTGTGTAAACTAGGTTCCCCCTTTAATTTTATAGCCTTGATTTCATTACTCTATTCATATCCCACACCTCGACTTAGAGTAAATGGTTCTTTGTCACCCCCATTTCATGTGGAATGCGACAGGGCTGCCACTGTCCCCACCATTATTTATTATAGCTCTAGACCTGTTGGTCTGCCATAGCAAGACAAACACCTATTGCGGGGCTTACAGTTTCCTGATGACCCCTTGCTGATGTCCATGTATGCGGGCGATATCCTACTTTTCGTACGACATCCCAAAGATAATTTACAACCCCTTATAGAGAAGATTGGCCGATTTGGGGCCATGTCAGGTCTCAAGATAAACTGTGGAAAGTCGGTCCTTTCCCCATCACGGATGCAGCCTTGGCTGATAAGACTGAACTTCCCCGGCCGAGAGCGGATGACACCACTTAATACCTTGGGGTCCACCTCCACAGAGACAAAGGCCAAGTCATACGCTTAAATTATGGGGCTGCGGTAGAGCAGCTTACCACGCAGGTTGAGAGGTGGATACAACTTCCTCTATCTATGGCAGGCCGCGTGGGACTAATCAAGATGAAGGTACTGCCTCCATTCCTCTATCTGTTCAGCACTATACCCATTCCGCTTACTAACGCGATTTTTAGTCAGCTATGAGGCCTTCTTATCAAACTAGTGTGGGGCAGACGCAGACCGGGATTCTCATGGGATACTCTGACTCTCCCATATGGCCGAGGAGGGTTTGCGGTTCCGGATCCCCATCTTTACTTTTTAGTGGCACAAGCACAATATGCACATCACTGGTACCACCCGGACGTCCGTATACCATACACCAAACCCAATAGGGAATTAGCAGCACCCAAGCCATTGGAAGCCTCATTCCCTAAGGGCATACCACTTGACCCGCAGGACATTCAGTCCCTTGCTACCACTTGTTGGGCTTGGCAGAAAGTGGTCCCAGAATGCTTGTTTCCGGTCCAGGGAAAACATTGCTTGGCAGTTCAGGCTGGACTGTTCCCATAAGGCACAGGGGCAGACTGATTTGCATATGGCCATGTTTGAACTGGGGTGGTGGAGTGAGCTAAAGAATGATGATGGATTAAACCCAGATCAGTTGACTGGGGGTGAGTGCTTGCTATGTTCAACACTCCGTCTATCATCCCCTTTGGTTTTGCTTGGCGTAAACTCAACATTATGCTAGGAGACGGCCCACTGTATTCGCCAGTCATCCCCCTATTGAACAACCCGTTCCTCCCACTCGCCACCGAAAAAGTGGTACGGACTACACTTACCAAGTTAGGACTGGATACAGTTGGCTCTCTATTCCCCGATGGACGGGCGCAGACACTGTCGGACTTCACAGCAATACCAGGGATAACTTACATGGACAAGTTTGTAATCACTAGACTACTGGGATCGGTCCGCTCTGCAGTCACTACTTTTCCATCCCCTCACGCTGAATTTACCCCACTTACTCTGCTTATCACGGATAAAGAAGGAACGAACATGGTTACAAAACTGTACACAGCCTGTACGGTGCTCAAAAAGGTACGGGACAAGGGGGTAAGGCAACGTTGGAAGGAGGATCTGGGGCACGCGTTGACAGATAAGGAGTGGACATACTGCCTTGACCAAATTCAGAAAATCTCCCCAAACCATAGGCAGGAGCTCCTACTTTTTAAATTCATTCACAGGGTCTACATCACACCCCAGCAATTGCCCAAGTTTGACCCTTCAAAATCCTCCAACTGCCCCAAATGCAATATGCAAGATGCGGACTTTGCACACATGGCTTGGGCTTGTCCATAAGTGCTGCCTTTCTGGCTAGATATCTTACAAACGATAGCGAGAATAATTGACGCCCCCCTCTTCTCCTCTCCACGTAAAGGATTGCTGGGCCTGGTTAACCGGGTTAAATCCTGTTTCCACAGATTTGTAGCCATTGCTCTGCTGCTGGCGAAAAGAGAGGTGGAAGTGCGCTGGGGAGCAAAACTAGGGCCCAAAAAAGCGGCATGGACATATTGTAGTTTACAATCTGAAATATATACCACGCTTCATCCTCCCACATCAAGACCAAAAGAGATATGGTGCATCTATCGTAGGTACCTACAACAGACCCTCAGTGCCTCTCTAGCTCCCTCACCCAGCCCGCGGGCAGCCCCCGAGAACGAAGGGCTTAGACCAACCCCTGAAGATGTTTGAACACCTGCCATAGAATCACCACCTCTGGATTCTGATATAACTCCACGGCACATACCCAAACTATACCCTTATAGTGAATTATCACCAATATAACCAACCTAGCCTCTTAATGTATCTGAGATATGTAACCCCCCCTTCTGTCTCACATTATTTGTTTGTTATATATCTTTGATTGATTTCTTTTTTGTTACAACGAACAGATGTATATGTTGATTTTCGTATGGTCCATGTTTTATTATAATTGAAATATTTTGTATTGTGCTTTATTTTTTTCTGTTTCAATAAAAAATTTCACACACAAAAAAATAAAGTCTGCAGATTATGCATTAGATGATGGATTATGTGGCAATTGCGGTAAATCTTTATTTATGCCAAAACCACCACGCAATTGCATCTTTCAAGTGGGCATGGGCTGCAATTTTACTGCAAGGTATCCAAGGAGAATCATACAATATTTCATGAGATGCTGTTGGCTTGGCTTTTACATCTGCATAGAACTGGAGGTTGCTGTACATTGTTCATCGTAATTAAAACATAGCATTTACAGTCATCAATGATGAACTGTAAGGTACAAGTAGGATGCTTTCTTTAATTCCAAGTTGAGGAAGTGGTCCCTTAATCTTCTTTCGTACAGTTTTTCTAAAAAGGTTTTTATTTTTTATATGAAAACTGACGCTTATATTCTTGCAGCTGCTGTTGACTTTTGTTTCGGCCTGTGGGCTAGATGACCTTGAGTCTGAACATGGAGCGGGGTCAAAGATGTGGCTAAAAACAGAATATTCTTTCAATGTTTTAGGTCTTTCACTGTCAGGTATCTGCATATAAAATAACTGTCAGCTTAAATGAAAAATAAATATTAAAATTTGTAGGTGGAAAATTCACTATAGTGCATTATGAAACCTCTAGTAGTTAATGCACTGCAGAGGTCTGTGTGTAACCAGAAAGAGACCGAATTACATCTTGGTTGGTGCAGTGGTGACTTGTATATTTTTTGTGCAACGAGGTCACAGTCTGTGACAGTGTTGCAGGGATTCTGCTCCGGAACAGAACTATGCTTGTGAATATAGAACCTTGGCATATAGGGACTGAGTCACCATACCACTGCAGTATTTGAGCCAGAGTCAGACTAGCTATAGTGCTTCACTTGCCCTCCTATCTTTACCAGAGAGACATGTAACTTTGCACCCCAGAACACAACGCTCTCAGCCCCCGTGGGGATCACGGTAATAGGACACATCCTTTCGTTCTCTAACTCGCACTTGTCCACAATAAGTTAAACAAGAGACACAAAGAAAGTTTAGAATATAGTTTTTTAAATATTGTGCTCTAAAATGCAGTATTCGTGCCACAATTATTAAACAAACACATACTAAAAGTACAGTAGGCATGGGCAATAAACCGTATACCATAACAAGCCTTGTCCTGTTGAAAGACAGTGTAGCCTAACCCGCTCCCCTTCTACCAAAGCTAAATGATTACATGTCCATGATCTCTGGGATTAATGGTGGACCCCGAACCTAAGTATACACAAAAAGACATTCTAATTCTTGGTTGACGCAGTGCTCTGGTCTCAGAAATATCAGCATTTAGCATACCATTCGGGGAATTTCTTCGACTTCGAAGAAACTGTACATCAGTTGAAGACTTTTATAAGCATGCAGAAAAGACCAAGAGCAAGTTTAGGGAGAGAGGATACCCTAAAAAACTGATCACCCATTCCTTAAAGAGGGCGAGATTCTATGACAGAGAGAGTCTCCTAGCAAATAAAAAGAAAGAAAATAAAATGGAAAAAATGGTAATGGTGAGCCAGTTCTCCAACATTAGCAATAAAGTGAAGAACATCATTTACCACAACTGGAAGATTCTCAATGATGGTGAGGAAGTAAACCTGCCGAAACCCATGTTTGCCTACAGAAAAAATAAAAACTTACGTAACACCTTAGTGCACACATATAGAGAGGATAGGGGGAGACACAACAAACTATCTCAGCAAGTAGAGCTACTGGTAACCACAAATGTGGTAGTTGTAGTATCTGCGACCTATGTCTGGTTACGAAAAACATTACCCTAAATTCAGTTAAATTTGAAATCAAGATGTTAAACAACTGTAGAAGTAGGAATATTATTTACCTTATTCTCTGCCCATGTGGGCAGGGATACATAGGGGAAACGGGAAGGGAGCTGCGACTAAGAATATGTGAACATAAATCAGCGATAAATACAAAAAGAACGCACCCTTGGTAAGTCACTGGAAAGAGAAAGGCCATAATGCGAATGACATGAGGTGGGTGATACTAGAGAGAATTATAGCACAAAGAAGAATAGGTAACTGTGTACAATGCAGAAAACATCAAGAACAATGGTATATGATCAAATTTGATACCATAAAGAATGGATTAAATAGTAGGGAGGACTGGGAAACTATAATTTAGAAACTAAACTAAGTTAGACTGTCTGAGTCATATAAATCCTCCGTAACCGACCAACAATATAAAGTGAGGATAGATAGGACTAGCCCAGATTCCTGCTAAGAATATATTAATATATTTGTGGGACTATAGAACAAACAGTAAAGGACCTAGACGTTAGGCTACATATACATGTCTTTATTTTTGGGTAAGGAATCCACCCAGAGTCCCTTTAGAGATTGCCGCCACACGTCTTGGGGTAGACCTGTAATATATGGAGATAAGGATCTATGCGAACTACAAATAGAAGATCTATAATCTATTACCTGATATGCACAATATAATAAAAACACTTATGCCATTGATGGAGCGGGTAAAATAAAATAATTTGGTATACCCAATCCATTTACATACGTTTCACTAAAATAACTAAAGAACTAATTCTAATGAACAATAATGTGTGGTAATTGAATTAATCAACCTTATTAACCAAGTGAATATACGTGGGAATGCATTTGCATGGCAAAATTATTAAGTGAACTAAGTTTGTATGCATATTAAATTTATATGTTTAGCTTAAGCAATGTTAATGTGTTTTGCGCTTAAATAAATTAGCATTAACGGCCTTAAATGTCGCATATGGCTAGATAAATGCATACACATAAGGGTATTAGTGAGGGAATAACCTTGTTTTATTCATTTCTATGTATTAATTACGTTTGTGTTTCTTTTACCTTAAGTTGACTATTTCGGCCTGCTAAAAGATGGCCGCCGACTGAATCCTCACTAAAGTACATGACTTCATGCGATTGACAATGGAGGAAGGCGCCTGCACTGACTACGTAGCGACCTCTCCTTGAACCCCTGAACCAGGTCCATGAAGACTACTCTGGGCGAGATGCCAATGTCCCTGAACACGGAAGAAAATGTTGCAAACTGGGAACCAAAAGCCACCTATTCACAATAGACTGATACTTTCCTGACCTGGGAACGATTTTCCCATACGCATAGTTTAATACATCATCCGTATGAGAACTTTTAAATTGTTTCTTAAAATATTGGGACGGGGCTGAATTCAACCAATGAATAGCCTGGAAATTATGAAATGTATCTATTACATGTAAATTTCAGTATAAATATTAGTAGTCCAGAGAGGGAAAATTAGGTTACCACCCAATGAGCTCGAGACGCACCCTAATCGATGCTACTCTATGCGATTCACCACGCTGACAGCAGAGGACGGGACGGTAGAATCTTTGATGAATTTCTGAGGACCATTTCTGACTTAGAGAACGACAATTAGCCAGAATAGGTTATTATGACAAAAGATACTATTGCATTTGTTAGGAATTTAACCTGCAATTTAATTAGATAAAGAAAAATAATTATTTGAAGAATTGTGTCGGGTGGTTATTCCTTGAAATGTTTATTGATTAATATAAGAATTGAAGTATTACCATCAAATTACTAGAACAACTAAATGATCCGATTGACCTCCGGATGGAGGAATTGTTAGGGTAAAATTAAATAAATGTGGTTTCCTCCATCCAAGGGAAATAGAACTGTAGTTCGGAAATAATTTGGAGATCTCTCTGTAGGCACGGATAGATTGATGAGAATGAATGTTGGTGTTATGGGCCCCACCAGCGTGTGATGTGTGTATGTGCGTGTGACTGTGGAATCATTCCGTCCGTGAAAGTAAGAGGAGATTTTGTGTTCTGAACTGCACCAGTATTCTTGGTAGCTAGAGATGGTTTTTATTGTTTTGGTTTGATGATTTGGCATGTATATATAGCTTATCGATTATTGATTGGTATTGATGTATGTATTAACACTATATGTTGAAATCGTATTGAGTTCTATGTAGTCTGTGCGGCTTCTGGGATGTAAGAAGTTGGGGACAATTCCGTAGTAGGACAGAGGTAAGCGCTGTTCTCGGGAAAGACGGGATTGTGGTTGCCTGTAGGTACACGGGGAAACGCGTAAAAATTGAAGTTGCGCGTCGCATTGTCTGGGTTCGTTTCGGTGACATCGCTGTGTGTTGCCATTAGGGACAATTTCTGTGTGAGAGAAGTGTATATGATAGCAAAGAGTTATTTGTGAAATTTTGGTCTACAGTACCAGGAAACCAATAGGTATGCCGATAACGCTTTTTACTGAAAAGGTAGCAGGTGTTCTCTGAGCTTGTTAGAAGGACAAAGTAGAGGTAAGCGCTGTTTTGTTAACATATGTTATAATTCTGTAGTAGGACAGACTGTTCGCTGTTCTCGGGAAAGCAGGATTCTGTGTGAATGAACGGTACTTTGTGTGAAAGTGCGTAAATGAAATAGCATTTAAATTGATTGCGGAACTCTGGTTTTACTTCTCAGGAGCATTACGTTTCCAACTATGTGTTTTAATTCCAGAGAGAACAATTAATTAATGCATGATAGAAGGGTGAAGTAGAGGGATGTGCTACTTTGCCAACGAACGTAATAATTCTGTAGTAGGGCAGAGGTAAGTGCTGCTCTCGGGAAAACAGGATTCCCGTGGGAAAGGTCTCTTGCTATTCTGTTGTTAGCGGAGCAGACAATGGAGAGGTTTGTACGTTGTAACTAACAAGTATTGTAAAATTGAAACAAAGTCTATCACGTAGTTTTGTAAAAGAGGAGTAGACTGAGGACAGGAGTTAGGAGCAGAAGCTGCTACAGCGACTGAAGACGTCAGAAGGACCGCGCTGGGATTGGACAGTTAGTCAGTGACGTAGACGCTCCAGGATTGGTGCGTTGGTGTGAGTCGCGCTGGGATTGGACAGTTAGTCAGTGGCGTAGACGCTCCAGGATTGGTGCGTTGGTGTGAGTCGCGCAGGGATTGGAGGTTGTGACAGTGACGTAGACGTGCCAGGATTGGTGCATGAGTGAGAGTCGCACTACTATTGGATTAGAGATCGTACAGTGTTAGAAAAGACTAAAGAGTTCACAAAAAGACAGGAAAATGTATTATCATTCACACGAGAGAAAGAAAAAGTCAGTGTTCAGTAAATTAAAGAATTTGTTTGTGAAAGACAAGAAGATTGTGACTAGGGAAGGACAGTTACTCCCTCCGGCAAAGACCCCCGCATCCTTCATGGTTGCGAAATATGGGTACCATACTTGTATCTGGTTAGACAATTGGGCAAAGTATACAAAGGAAGACGGAGTTCTAGCGTTTCCAGAGGATGGGTCCTTTAATTTGGCAATATTGAGGAACTTACGGGAGAGGATGATGAGCTTAGATCCGCGACCTAGGCCTACCCAGTTTGAGGCTTAACGGAATGGGACGATGAGATGCATGAGCGAGAAAAACAGAGAAATGGCAATCGGTATAGGTACATGTTCGGACGGCCAAATGATCGAGAAACTCATAGTGATAGAATGAGAAGGTGGCGAGATGCCAGTATGACAGAAGGATTATTTCCTCTTAGAACGGAAGGAGAAAGTGGAGGTAGAAAATGCCTAGAAAAGAGAAATCATGTAGAAACTCGGAGGTATGGGGCTAATGAAACTGATGATGACGTCCTAGATGATATGTTTTACAAGAGCCCGCCTCCGTACAGACAGGAACCAGAAACGCCAATTGCAGGCACACCAGTAAGAGAAACTCTGAGAATCATTAAAACAGAAGTTATGACCCCAGAAGTGAAGAGAAGAAATTCACTTAAAAAAAAGGGAAATAGCATCGAGAATGAAAATTCTAGAGAACTAGCGGAAACCACTTTAGAATTGACCGAAAAAATAAGGGAACTAACGAAAAATCTAGAAGCAGTTACAGTCTCTGTCACCATAGGTCCTGTTATGCCAATTTTTGAGAAGCAGAAAAACAGTGAGCATGGGCTAACAGTTCCGTATGTGAACCAAAAACAGGCAGAACAGCCCCTGATGAAAACAAAAGAAAGTTCCTGGGAACATGCTATGGGTAAAGGTGAACTACATGTGTCAAAGAATCCATTCTATTGTTCTGATACTGCTGAAAGAAGCCGAAGGGTAGAGGGATCAATGTTAGAACTTCAGAGACTGACAGAACCAGGAAATGCAGAAAAGTCAGTGAGCATAACTACTGAAGATTTGAATGACTGGCTAAAAGGTTTGCAGGATAAAGAAAAAGAATCACATACCATTGATGTTGCAAAATTGAGGATGGTGTTAGAAGAATTGATAGTAGGGACAATTCCCACAAAAAAGCTGAAAAACTACAAAGATGAGGAACTACTGTTCCTTTGTAAAAGTATCACTTGGAGAGCAAAGAGTTTACATGACAGACTAGCAGAAATAGCAAGTGAAATGGGAATTGACATGGACAAGGTAAAAGCTTTACAGAAACCATACAGAGTGGATTTCACAGAAAAAGACATTGAGAATCTGAACGCTGCAGGACGAATAGGGCAGATTAGGGACATAATCACAGTATTAAGGAAATGGGGAGATGTGGACAAATGGAAGAGCAGGTGGTATAGGAAACGGGATGACATCTCAGACAGAACATTTCCAGCGTTTCCTGTGAGAGAAAAGGAGAAGGTGGTAATGGAGTTTCCGATGAGAGAGATTCCAGGGGGGGGATATGTGCATGTCCCATGGACCAGACAGGACATTTTGTCATTTACAAATGACTTCCCTAGATTACGGGAAAAGCCGGTCGAGTGGTATAGACAGGTAGACAGATTTGTGAAATTATCCAAAGTGTTGTGGATTGATTTGAATAGTCTGTTTGATATAATAGTGCCAGCAGACTTGTGGGCAGAATGTAAAATAGTCATTGACTGGCTTACTAAAGAATACCCTAGAGATCCCAAAACAGGAGCCCCAGACCCGGAGGTCATGAAGAAATATGAACAGGTTATGGCCTTCCTAAAGAACAAAGTGCCTCCAAAAGAAACAGATTGGGTTAAAATAGATCGAACACATCAGGAAGCAAAAGAGTCAGTCCTATGAGAGGTTAATTTTGGCTTTCAAACAGTTTAGTGGGGATGACAGCCTGGGAGAAAAGGACCTGAGTCATTTTGTGTACAGATTTGTGTATGGTCTGCGTCCCGAGATTGGGGACATGATCAAGCAGCACACCGTGGACTGGCAGAGCAAGAAAATAGATGAAATCCTGCGACATGCCAAATACTTTAGTGATGAAATTGAGGCAAAGCAGCGGAAACTAAAAGAAAAAGCAATGTGGGCACAAGTGAAGGTTGCAAAGAGACATGAAGCTCAGCTAATAGAACAAGCAAATAATCCAGGCATAAAATCAAAGTTTGGTCCAGGTAAGGGAAAGGGTAACTTTGAAGAAGCAAAGAAGAAGTTTCCCTGTCACAACTGTGGCAGATTAGGGCATTGGAAATCCGAGTGTAAAAATCCACCTCTTGCTAATGATGAAAATCCGTCATTAAATCCACAGGTGCAGTGTGAGGGGAGTGGCCCATCGCCGCAACAGCAGAAGGCTGTTGGTCTACAGAATCAGGTGCCAAAACCGCCCTTACCACAGAGCCGAAGTACACAGAGATATAGCAAGGAAACTGGATTCTACAATGAAGAACAGGTAAACAAACTGCAACGCGCGAGCGCTGTGTCACAGTATTGGATGCACAATGACGAAAGTGAGCCAGAAGAAATCTATCGACGGTGCCGAAAAGAGGAAGCAGAGTGCGTACTTGGCGCATCTCTAGAAATAGATCAGACAGGACCATTTGTAGATGGGAAAGTTAATGATGAAAACATTACTTTCTTAGTAGACACTGGAGCTACACGATCCACTGTCAGATCAGCAGATGTGAAAAATCTTCCTCTTTCGGATGAAACAATCCAAGTAGTTGGTGTGTCAAACACCCAGATTAAAACGTACCTTACTGATCCTGTAAAGGTCAGAATAGGGAAATTTTCAGACATGCATAGATTCGTGGTGTGTGACACCAGTCCTGTGAATCTATTAGGGAGGGATTTGTTGTGCAAAATGAATTGCACCATATTCTGTACACCAGACGGAATAGCTTTTGAAACACCAGACGAGGATGTCCTGTATAAGATGACCATAGCTAACCGAGAGTGTGAGGTTGCTGGAACCTATGCAGTATTCAATCCAGATGAATTGCCCCGGAATTGAAACAGACAGTGAAAGCAGCGGTCTGGGATTTCACTGGGGAAGATGTAGGCCTGATGAGAAATGTAGACCCAGTGAGAATCGCTGTAAAAGAGGGAGCTGTTTACCCCAACATTCCACAATACAGACTAACCCCAGAAATAATAGCCGGGGTAACCCCTTTGATTGAGAAGATGATCCAGCAAGGAGTACTGAGGGAAATAATGAGCAGTCCATGTAATTCGCCTATCATGGGACTGAAAAAGCCAAGTGGGAAATTCAGGATTGTGCAAGATTTGAGAAAGATTAACAAGATTGTTGTTTCCTGTTGTCCAATTGTTCCAAATCCCTCAGTGATTTTATATCAGATCCCACATGATGCAGAATGGTACACAGTAATTGATTTGTGTCATGCTTTCTTTTCCATTCCGTTGCATCATGACAGCCAGCCACTTTTTGCATTTCGGTTTGGAAACCGTATTTTGGCATGGTGCCGAATCCCACAGGGGTACACAGAGAGCCCTTCCATTTTTAATCAGCTGTTAAAGAAATCTCTGGAAAGTCTTACCATGCCTGAGAATTCAGTTTTAGTCCAGTATATTGACGACCTACTAGTGGCATCAAAGACACGTGAGGCTTGTGAAACAGACACCATAACTTTGCTAAATCATTTGGCAGATGGAGGACTTAAGGTATCTCCAACCAAATTGCAATACTGTAAGAAGGAAGTGACATACTTGGGTCATAATATTGAGAAAGGCCTGAGAAAAGTAACCATAGACAGAATCCGAATCATTAGAGGAATGAGAGCTCCAATGACCCAAAGAGAAGTGAGAATGTTCCTAGGAATGGTTGGTTATTGTCGTCAGTGGATAAGTAATTTTTCCCTGATTGCCAAACCATTGGTAAAATTGACAAAAAGTGAGGTAAAAGACCCCCTTGAACTGAACAAAGAAGAATTGGCAGCATTCAAACAGCTGAAGAACAGTCTTTGTGAAGCCCCTGCACTGGGTATGCCAGACTATGAAAAAGAGTTTGAGCTATTCTGTAGTGAGCGAAATGGGTGTGCACTTTCAGTGTTGATACAGAAACATGGAAGACAAAGGAGGTCAATAGCCTATTTCTCGTCAATGCTAGATCCAGTGGCAATAGGTCTGCCAGGATGTCTGAAAGCTGTAGCGGCTACATGCCGAAGTCTAGAGCAGAGTGAGGGAATTGTGATGGGGTATCCAGTAAGAGTGTTTGTACCCCATAGTGTGGCGTTCCTTTTAACAAGGAGTCGAACACAGTTCATGTCACATAGTCGGCTGACTAAGTATGAAAAAGTCATTCTAGGTGCAAACAATGTGAGTCTGAAAAGATGTGTGAATGTGAATCCAGCTACACTTTTGCCTGATGCAGAGAGAGTGGAGATAAGAGAAGAAGCTGATCATGATTGTTTGGATGTGCTTGATTACTGCACGAAACCTCGTCCTGATATAAGAGATCTACCACTGCCAGAGAGTGATCATGTGTTTTTTGTGGATGGATCCTGTTTGAGAACGGATGAAAGAGTATTGAGCGCAGCCTATGCAGTATGCACAGTTTCAGCAGTTATAGAGGCATCACCCTTGAAAGGAGTTAGATCCGCTTTAGTAGCAGAAATAGTGGCATTGACCAAAGCATGCAAGATTGGGAGGAATGCGAGAGTGACTGTGATGACTGATAGCCAGTATGGCTTCGGAGTTGTCCACGATTTCGGCCAATTATGGCTGCAAAGAGGTTTCCTGACCTCAAGTGGAACTCCCATAAGGAATTCAGAAGTGGATGGAAAATTGCTTGAGGCAATACAAATGCCCAAAGAGTTGGCTGTGGTAAAATGTGCTGCTCATGGACAAGGTAGTGATTACATCACTACCGGAAACCGGTTTGCCAATGACATGGCTCAGTATTGTGCCCGAAACAAATATTCGATTAATCGGTCTAAGGAAAAGGAAATGTCTTTTTGCTCCATAATGTTTACCAACGTTGTGGGAACATGGGATAAAGTGAGGCAATTGCAGGATGAAGCAGTAGATGAAGAAATGAGGCAGTGGGTAAAAGCAGGATGTGCACCCAGGGAAAAGGATCATGTGTGGGTCTATCGGGATGGAAGACCAGTAATGCCTGATAGCATGATGTCAACCATGGCACGGATGTATCATGGCCAAGGACATCTGGGAAGGGATGCCATGATAAGGGCCTTTAAACAGACCTGGTATAATCCAAAATTCAGGCTGATTGCAGAGAGTCTCTGTCAGAGATGTTTGACATGTCAGCAGTACAATCCTGGAAGGAAAACAGTGGTGAGTCTGGGTACTATAGGTCGGGAGGGAGGACCTTTCACCAGAATGCAAGTAGATTTCATTGATATGCCCCCTTATAACAAACTGAGGTATGTTTTGGTGGTAGTTTGTCTGTTCTCTAGGTGGGTGGAGGCTTACCCAACCAGAAGAAATGATGGAATCACAGTGGCCAAGCTATTGTTGAGGGAATTCATCCCAAGGTACGGATTCCCAATAACCATTGAATCAGACAGAGGAGGACATTTCTACAATGAGATCATGAAACTAATTTGTGAAGCATTGGGGGTACAACAGAAACTGCATTGTGCTTACCGACCAGAGGCTTCTGGTGTGGTCGAGCAAATGAATGGTACCATCAAAAATAGAATTGGAAAAATGTGTTTGGCCACAGGTTTGAAATGGCCTGATGTCTTGCCTCTGGTTTTGATGACCATTAGGTCTACTCCAGATAGAACCACAGGTTTGAGTCCACACGAGATCATCATGGGACGTGCCATGAGACATGTGTTTGTGCCAGTCAACAAGCTGATGACTATAACTGATGACATGATTTTGGATTACTGTAAAGGCCTGACTGACGCAGTTCATTCTGTGTTTCACCAGGTTGGAGCGGATGCCACCACACTTGCAAAGAAACCAGCCCATCATTTGAGCCGAGGAGACTGGGTAAGGATAAAAGTACACAGAAGAAGAAATTGCCTGGTTCCAAGGTGGGGAAGGCCAAGACAGGTCATCTTGACCATAACAACTGCTGTAAAGTGTGCAAGGCTGAAGAACTGGATACATGCTAGTCACACACTGAGAGTTCCAAATCCAGCAGAGGGCATCGGGAAAGAATACTTTGACGAATCAGAATCAAGTGATGAGTCAAGCAATGAGAACCTAAATACAAAAGAAAATCCTGAAAGGGGGGAGAATGAGCCAAGACTAGTTCAGACCCCCCGAGAAGAAATTCTGAGAAAAAGATTGCAAATTACAGATACTTCAGATTCTGGAGATGAGCAAAACGCTAGCGGTGAACACAGAAAGAAGTAAAGAAAAGAACATCCAGTCAGAAGTAACTTTTACACCAGATGAAAGAGTAGAAGAAATTCCACCTGAGAAAATACTGGAAGAAGAAGAAGGGACAGTTGCAGAAAGAGAGGGACAGATTGCGGAAGATCCCCGAGGAGGTGTAGGGAACTGCAACACCCAGATAGGTGAAGGGACAATTAGTCAGCAAGAAGATTGCGTGCCAGAGACCCGAGGAGGGACAGAAGTAGGGCCAACCCAAGAGGTGGAAAAAGAGACTTCTGAAAAGGAAAAATCAAATGAAACGGAATCTGAAGACAGTGAAACAGAGATACCAGAAAGTCGATTTCTGAGAAAGAGAACTTGGATCGAGGAAAGAAACGGCAAGGACGGTAAAGCAAGAAGGAACGCCAAAGGAGACATTTGGCCAAATGAAATTAAGAAACTAAGATACAGATTGATACGAGCTAAAACCTCAGAGGCTGAACAAGTGAATGAAGTAACTAGTCAGCATCCAGAGAAAGAGGGAGCAACAGAAGTATCAGAAGTAAAATAACGAGCAAGAAAACCAAACCAGAAGTATAAGTCACCTGAATGGACGAATGTGGCACTGCCTGAACAAGGAGAAGAGGCAGATAGTCAAGGAAATCCAGAGGAGACTTGGCTGAAACTGATAAAAGAAGAAGAGACTGGGGAAATCCTGAGAGTTATCTTATCCGACATTGGAGAAGAAGCGGAAGATCAGGAAATCCTGCATGTGGATGACGAGAAAGAAGTGAAAAATGACGAAAAGCCTAGCTGAGTAATTTCAGGCGATCCTTGTAGGAATACACAGGATTGAATAAGAAAATTGCAAAATTTGGACAACCTGATAAGTTTTAGCTTTAAAAGCTATAAGAGGCAGAGTAGAAGAGGCTAAGTCAAAAGACACGGTTAGATCTAACAAGATGGCTAACATAGATGATAATAAGAGTAGATGTACCTTCATGAGAAGATGGTGCAAGACATGTTGCTGTTGTACAGGACTATTAATGCTTCTTTGGAGCGTACTCGCTCTTTTGATCTCTTTCAAAGTAACTTTAGATACATTAGCAGGACATACTGAGAATATGACTAATATAGTGAAGAACTCACAAAAGTAATACCGGTTAGAACAAGCACAGAGCATGTGCATCAAGATAGGTCAATAAATGATTTCTCTAGTAATGTGTTTTCAAAATTGTTGTATGAATATGTTAAAACAATGGAAGTAAGGGATTGCTACGTCTGCATGCAATTACCTGCATCTGTTTCAGAAGGGGTGACTTATCATCACCTCCCAGCAACTTATGGAATAACATGTAGCGTCTTAACTAGTATATTTTATCAAGTAGGACAATTAGAGTATAATTTGTCTAACATAGATAATATTCTTGGACGATTGCCCATGAATAAAGAATTGAACCCTGCTAAAGAAGCTAATACATTAGGAGAAATTTTATAGAAACTAAAGGTCTAACTCTAGAATATATTTTTAAGAACAATTTAACTTGTAGTTTGAAACCAGAAGAGAAAACATTTTTGGATATGGTTGAGGAGAGAAGGTCAAAAATACACAAGAATGCAGAAGGACATAAAGAAGGGGAAAACATATGGGCAATGGATGGGAATAAGGAAACGCAAGGTGATGTTAGGCCAACAATAGCTATAGATTCACCACAGAAAGGGAAATTATGCATCATGAGAGAAAGATCCCAGTATGATTACATATACATAGGGACAAGTGAGTGTCATGATACATACTTCATTGCATCCGGATGGGGATTTAGAGGTGGAGAAGGCCCAGTTTTTCCTGGATTGTATTATATTTGTGGGAATAAGGCTTATTACAGGCTGCCTGACCATTGGTATGGCACATGTTATGAAGGCCTGATCTTTCCCAAATAATTTCACATGGATAGAGTAGAAAACAGCGGACCAAATAACCTACTAATGCGTAGCAGAAGAGAAACTTGGTTAAAAATTGTAGGTGATATTTTTGGAGCCTTGATACCAGCAGTGGGAATATCTTTGAATGCAAATAATATTCGGAAGCTGTCCACCATAGTGGATTGTTTATCAACAAGCACAGCTGGAGGATTTCTTTTGGTAAACACTGAATTAGTTGCCATGCGTGCTATGATTATGCAAAATCGACTTGCCCTTGATATTCTATTGGCAAAAGAGGGTGGAGTCTGTGGAATGCTGAAAGTTCAACATTGTTGCACTTACATTCCTGACGATAGCAGAGATCTAAAAGTCTATATCAAAAATATTACAGAATTGCATGATGAAATAAAACCACTGGAGGTTGAAAGTATCTGGACTAGAATTAGTAATAAGATGGCTGCTATAAAAGCTTTCTTAGGTAAATTAGGTAGTACTATAATAGGGAAAATATTATTTCCATTAACCTGTTTGATTTTCGTATTAGTACCACTTAGATTAGGATGTATATGTTGTAGATATAGAAGAAATAAAAAAAAGGTTAAAAGAGAAATTTATAAAAAGAGGGAAAAGAAACCAGAAAAAGATCTCAATGAAATAGAAATGGAAGAGTGGAAGGAGAGTATGTATGATAAAACCCAGAGAGCAGAATTTAATTAAGCAAAAAGACATTTCAAATTTCTGCAAAAAGGGAAATAAAATTGAAATTTGTGGGTTGTTTTGGTGGTGATAAAATCACCAAAGGGGGGATTGATGGAGCGGGTAGAATAAAATAATTTGGTATACCCAATCCATTTACATAAGTTTCACTAAAATAACTAAAGAACTAATTCTAATGAACAATAATGTGTGGTAATTGAATTAATCAACCTTATTAACCAAGAGAATATATGTGGGAATGCATTTGCATGGCTAAAATAATAAGTGAACTAAGTTTGTATACATATTAAATTTATATGTTTAGCTTAAGCAATGTTAATGTGTTTTGCGCTTAAATAAATCAGCATTAACGGCCTTAAATATCACATATGGCTAGATAAATGCATACACATAAGGGTATTAGTGAGGGAATAACATTGTTTTATTCATTTCTATGTATTAATTATGTTTGTGTTTCTTTTACCTTAAGTTGACTATTTCGGCCTGCTAAAAGATGGCCGCCGACTGAATCCTCACTAAAGTACATGACTTCATGCGATTGACAATGGAGGAAGGCGTCTGCACTGACTACGTAGCGACCTCTCCTTGAACCCCTGAACCAGGTCCATGAAGACTACTCTGGGCGAGATGCCAATGTCCCTGAACACGGAAGAAAATGTTGCAAACTGGGAACCAAAAGCCACCTATTCACAATAGACTGATACTTTCCTGACCTGGGAACGATTTTCCCATACGCCTAGTTTAATACATCATCCGTATGAGAACTTTTAAATTGTTTCTTAAAATATTGGGACGGGGCTGAATTCAACCAATGAATAGCCTGGAAATTATGAAATGTATCTATTACATGTAAATTTCAGTATAAATATTAGTAGTCCAGAGAGGGAAAATTAGGTTACCACCCAATGAGCTCGAGACGCACCCTAATCGATGCTACTCTATGCGATTCACCACGCTGACAGCAGAGGACGGGACGGTCGAATCTTTGATGAATTTCTGAGGACCATTTCTGACTTAGAGAACGACAATTAGCCAGAATAGGTAATTATGACAAAAGATACTATTGCATTTGTTAGGATTCAACCTGCAATTTAATTAGATAAAGAAAAATAATTATTTGAAGAATTGTGTCGGGTGGTTATTCCTTGAAATGTTTATTGATTAATATAAGGATTGAAGTATTACCATCAAATTACTAGAACAACTAAATGATCCGATTGACCTCCGGATGGAGGAATTGTTAGGGTAAAATTAAATAAATGTGGTTTCCTCCATCCAAGGGAAATAGAACTGTAGTTCGGAAATAATTTGGAGATCTCTCTGTAGGCACGGATAGATTGATGAGAATGAATGTTGGTGTTATGGGCCCCACCAGCGTGTGATGTGTGAATGTGCGTGTGACTGTGGAATCATTCCGTCCGTGGAAGCAAGAGGAGATTTTGTGTTCTGAACTGCACCACCATCACTGGCGTGTAACATTATGACTGGCGCCCCGTAGCATTAGGCTATAAATATATATGGAGAATACTGCGTTTTGAATGGAAAAAATGTCTTTACCCTTCAAAGATGACCGCCAAACCTGCGCGGTGGAGTTAAAGAATGTCCCCGATAGAACGGACATATCGCGTTATTACCGACGTCTCGTGAGAACAGAAACGCGGCTTTGAAAGGCCAACCAAATAAATATAAGGGAATCGGACAATACACTTTATGCCAAATACGGGAAGATTAGACATCGCAACGCCACCACGCTGAGGTAAGGTCTCTGCGAGTAGTTAGAAAAAACTATAGTAAAGTTAAGAAGATAATTTGCCTGATTAGGGGGAGAAAGTAGGTTTCTGCCCGCACGTGTAAAGGATTTTTGTTTAAAGCCGTATTCCCAATACACAACTAACTTTAGCGGGACCCCCGTAGCCAGAATAGAGCCGATACGTCAGATAAAATAGACGTGTAACAAGAGCAGATAACACGAAACAGAGGACGCTGTACTACCAGATAGAGCACAATAATAATAAGGATGGTGCCTGTCGTAAGATATATATTAAAGCTAAGACAGCCAAAGAGTAGAAGGCAACGATCTAGTTCAGGCGATGAAGAGATAGCATATAAATGGGCTTAGCCATACTCTGGGAAGTAGCAAAATAGTTTTCCTTAGATTTAGAGGAATAACTGTGACTAAGAAGATACAATAGGAGATCAATATAGATAGTTTAGAAATATTAGAAGGAAAACAAATGAACAACCAGGGGGAGAAACAAATACATTTTTATTTGTGTTATTTTCAGATTGCTGAAATTGTGAATTGCCCAGATAAAATATATCAAAAGTCTACGGGGGGTTGGAAAAAGATGTGGGTAGAATGACACTCCCACAGTTCCACAAATAATTATCGCATTGAAGGTAAGCCCCCATGAAAAATAGGGAGGGGAGATAATCATTTGAAGCTTAACCCCTTCGCTGCCAGGCTTTTCCCCCTCCTGTGCCACGCCCTTTTTTGGCTATTTGGGGTAGTGCGCGCTGAGGCCCCTGTAACTTTTTGACCACATAAGGTATCCACGCCAAATTTGCGTCCTTTTCTTCCAACATCATGGGGATTCTGAAGGTACTCAGGGTTTGTGGATTCCCCTGGAGGGGTCACAGAAATGAGCCAAAATACAGCAAAATTTAGTTTTTTGGGGGGAAAATGGGAAAAACGGGTGGCAAATGAAAGCATCTGGGTTTTTCCCTGCAAGTGTTATCAAAAAAGGGTTTGTGGGGCTGAAATCACCATATTCCCAGCTTTTAGGGACACCAGACTTTTGTCAGAAACCCAACATTTTTTACACAGTTTTGGCATTTTTCTGGGACATAGCTTATTTTTGCTATTTTTTGTGCTTTCGACCTCCTTCCAGTTAATGTTAGAAATGGGTACAAAAGCAATAATGGATCCTGGCAAGCTATACATTTTAGAGAAGTAGAAAAAATTCTGAATTCAGCAAGGGGTCATTTGTGTAGATCCATCAAGGTTTCTTTATAGAAACTAACAGTTAAATATAGGATAAATTGAACATTTGTTGAAAAAAAGCGCCTTTTGTGTCAACGTTTTCACCTATAACTTCTTCTAATTATGACAGCTCTTTGAAAGCAATATACCGTTACATCCGCTGGACATTACTGGTTGTGGGGATATATAGGACTTGTAGGTTCACCAAGAACCCGATGAACCCAGAGCCAAAAACTGAGCAGCAACTTGCAATGGTTTTTTATTATGTACCGGGTATATAGTAATTATTCTGTAAAAATGTGTACATGGAAAAATTGGTATGAAAGACACCTATGTATTTCTGAAATGGGAACAAAATATAGAGTTTAGAAACAGTAGATATTTGCACATTTCCGAATTTGGGAATACTCATACTAGCATGAGAATTATCAGTCATTTTTTAGAATGACTTCTTTTTTACACAATGTCTTTCATTTGGAAGGCACAAATGCATCGAAAGTCAATAGGTAATAACAGTCCCTTTACAAATCTGAATTACCCTAAGTTTCCCGTTAAAAATTGTACCTCACTTGTAGGGGTAGGCATAGTGCCCACGACAGGAAATGGCTCAAAACCCAACGTGAACACACCACATTTTCACAATGCAAAATTACCCTTTTTTAGCAAAGTGCCTAGCTGTAGTTTTTTAACCCTAGCTCTGCCGGAACCTAGGGAAACCTAGCAAACCTATACATTTTTGAAAACTAGACACCCAGGGTAATCGAGGATGGGGTGACTAGACTGCCTCCCACCAGGTTCTGTTACCCAGAATCCCTTGCAAACCTAAAAAATTGCCAAAAAAACTCTTTTTCCCCACATTTATCTGGTGGAAAGTTCTGGAATCTGCGTGGATCCACAAATTTCCACCCACCCCACGTTCCCCAAAGTCTTCCAAGAAAAATGGTACCTCACTTGTGTGGGTCGGCCTAGTGCCCACGACAGGAAACGGCGCAAAACGCAACGTGGACACACCTCAATTCGCTGTGAAAAATGACCCTTTTTTGGCAAAGTGTCTAGCTGTAGTTTTTGAACCATAGCTCTGCCGGCACCTAGGGAAACCTAGCAAGCCTATACATTTTTTGAAAACTAGACAACCAGGGGAATCCAGGATGGGGTGACTTGACTGCGTCCCACCAGGTTCTGTTACCCAGAATCCTTTGCAAACCTCAAAAATTGCCCAAAAAAACACATTTTCCCCATATTTCTGTGGTGGAAAGTTCTGGAATCTACTTGGATCCCCAAATTTCCACCCACCCAGTGTTCCCCAAAGTCTTCCGAGAAAAATGGTACCTCAGTTGTGTGGGTCGGCCTAGTGCCCGCGACAGGTAACGGCGCAAAACGCATCGTGGACACACCTCAATTTCGCAGTGAAAAATGAACTTTTTTTGGCAAAGTGCCTAGCTGTAGTTTTTGAACAGGGACACCAAGAACTGGAACAGGAGAATGGTACTTTGGACTAAATCCCTTTTTGATCGCCGCTTTCTCTCGAACTAGATCTCTAATATTTGGAAGCCAGACGGAAACCAGAATTTGTATCTGCAGCACTGGAAGTGTGAGACTCGAGCAATGTTTGCGAGATTGAGTGTCACAAAACATTTGTAGGTCCTGTAAGACAGCACAATGGTTATCTGAGTCAAATGTTGTGGTAACCGCCACAACGTCTGGTCCATCAAGGTCTTGAACATACATCTTGATGCCAAAAAGTACTTCATACGGGGTCCGCCCACCCAGAGATCTTTTTGGGAGTTTATTTAACGCAAGTTGAACCCCATAAAGATGGTTCAACCAACCACGCCATGTACCTAATACTCTAGCCATTAAGGACTGCTTTAAGGCATGGTTCATTCACTCCACATTACCCTCCGGTCTATATGGAGAAGAAAAATGCACTTATGGACTTTATCGAATCATGGTACACTTTCAAATGGAATGCGCAACAGGCATATGTACCGATATAGACGTGCAAGTCTTTAATAACAGTTCGAATGTCAGACGAGCGATGTGGTCAAACCCAAAGGAATCTATAGCAAGAATATACTGCAAGCACAATATATTTAAACGCAGTATATGAAATCAATAGGCTGCAATGATCTAAATAAACGCAGCCAAAAGGCTGATTAGAAACAAAAAGATGTCTGTGGTGAACGAGACACAGTGGATCTTTTGATTTGTTGTCAAATGTCACGAGTTAAAACATATTTTCCAGTCTGTTGGTATAAACCTTGCCACCAATAACGTTGCTGTGAGAGCGAAATAGCAGTAGCCACTCCAGCATGAGTGGAAGCTACACCTTTGTGTGCTGCTATGATTAAATCCTGTCTGCGGTCTGCTTTGGAAATAACACAATCACAAACACTAGCAATAGTTGTAAAAGTAACACTTTGATCCTATAAGTGATAGGAATATTTTGAAGGGCCATTCATTTGCGTCGGGGGGGGAGGGGGGTGTCGTGGGGCATCCCAATTGCAGACACAGTGCAT